>NC_140022.1:1447777-1685277 GCF_964263955.1 Coregonus lavaretus
AGAGAGAATTTGAATTTCAGAGAGAGACAGAGAGAGACAGAGAGAGACAGAGAGAAGAGAGAGATAATTTGAATTTGAGAGAGAGAGAGAGCGAGAGAGAGACTGGGGTCCGTTCACCAGTCAAGAATTCAAAAAATGGGACAAACACCAAATTGAGACTGCATGCAGAATTCTGCAAAAAATATCCTCTGTGTACAACGTAAAACACCAAATAATGCATGCAGAGCAGAATTAGGCAGATACCCGCTAATGATCAAAATCCAGGAAAGAGCGTTAAATTCTGCAACCACCTAAAAGGAAGTGATTCCCAAACCTTCCAGGTAGCTTAGCGGTGGGCGGCAGGTAGCTTAGCGGTTAAGAGCGTTGTGCCAGTAACCGAAAGGTCGCTGGTTCTAATCCCTGAGCCGACTAGGTGAAAAATCTGTCGATGTGCCCTTGAGCAAGGCACTTAACCCTAATTGCTCCTGTAAGTCGCTCTGGATAAGAGCGTCTGCTAAATGACTAAAATGTAAATGTAAATGTAATAACAAAGCCATCACCTACACAGAGATTAACCTGGAGAAGATTCCCCTAAACAAGCTGGTCCTGGGGCTCTGTTCACGAAGACTAACAAATCATAAGAAAACAAAAAGATAATTACTTGACATATTGGAAAGAATTAACAAAAAAACTGAGCAAACTAGAATGCTATTTGACCCTAAACAGAGAGTACACAGTGGCAGAATACCTGTGACTGACCCAAAATTAAGGAAAGCTTGACTATGTACAGACTCAGTGAGGATAGCCTTGCTATTGAGAGAGGCCGCCGTAGGCAGACCTGGCTGTCAAGAGAAGACAGGCTATGTACACACTGCCCACAAAATGAGGTGGAAACTGAGTTGCACTTCCTAACTTCCTGCCAAATGTATGACCATATTAGAGACACATATTTCCCTCAGGTTACACAGACCAACAAAGAATTAGAAAACAAATCCAATTTTGATAAACTCCCATATCTATTCGGTGAAATACCACAGTGTGCAATCACAGCAGCAAGATTTGTGACCTGTTTTCACAAGAAAAGGGCAACCAGAGAAGAACAAACACCATTTATATTTATTTGAGGAGAGGCGAGGAGATTGAGGAGCGGAGAGGAGATTGAGGAGAGGAGAGGAGAGGAGAGGAGAGAAGAGAAGAGGAGATTGAGGAGAGGAGATGACCTCATGTTGGTTTGCTCTCCAGCCTACATATGGTGTCTGACAAAGTCAATCTGCAGAGATAACTCACAAAATTGAGCTTTTGGTCTGTTCAGCCTCCTCTCTCTCTCCTCTCTCTCTCTCTCTCTCTCTCTCTCTCTCTCTCTCTCTCCCTTTCGCTGTATTTCTCTCTTACTTCCTGACTGACAGCAAGAACCTGCTGTGTGTCTGTTTGTGTTTGTGCTGACTCATTCCCCTCTCTTTCTTTCTTTCTCTCTCTCTCTCTCTCTCTCTCTCTCTCTCTCTCTCTCTCTCTCTCTCTCTCTCTCTCTCTCTCTCTCTCTCTCTCTCTCTCTCTCTCTCTCTCTCTCTCTCTGATTCCTCTCTCTCTCTCTCTCTCTCTCTCTCTCTCTGATTCCTCTCTCTCTCTCTCTCTCTATCTCATTCCTCTCCTGTCTTTGTTTCTCTAGCTTTCATTTTTCTCCAACATTCACAGCTTCTTGAGGGTGTTAAAGCCAATTTATGCTTGCTCTGGCAATGTGATCTGGAGGCTTCGTACAGAGGGTGTGACGCAATTGCGGAGCCTCTGGAGGCTTGCGGAGGCCAAATCAAGCTCCGTACCGCATCGCCATGCACCACCTAAGTTTTGTAACAATGCGGTAGGGCGCCGTATAGCTCCGCATTGACATGATTGGTTGATGGTAGGTGTGGGCGGGAGGTCCTGTATAAACACAAACTCACTTCCTTGACAACTTCCTTCACAACAGCTCTGCTGCTCTGCGAAGCGCATGAAGTATGAATGCCCTGACTTCTGCAGAGTCCGTATCACCGTAAATGCTGCACGGCCGATGGGGTAGCGGATTGACCACACAGCGCCTTTTAGGATCAGTTGTTCTCTAAGAAGTATTTCACAGTTTCACTGCTTATAGACAGCGTTCCTTTCCCTCCTCAACCACTATGTTAATTCAACTCTAGAGACAGCAGCAGGCTGGGGCAGGATCTGACCCCAGGGTTAAGTCTCATGGACAAACAACATCCAGTACTAAACTGTAACAGTATAGGTCCTATAGGATAACTGGGGGTCGATATAAAACCTTAAAGATCTGCTCCACGGTGCCAGAGGGAGAAGGGGGCCTACACACACTTCCTAAAGGTGGACTGTACGGTCTGGTGTGTGTATGTGTACATGCGTAGCCTTCCCCTGCAGACATCAGTGTTTATGCTGCCAGCGTACATACTATAGATAGTTTTACAAAGCTGGGGGATGGAGGGAGGGAGGGAGGGAGGGAGGGAGGGAAGATGGAGTGAGGGAAGAGTGAGTGAGGGAGGGAGGGAGGGAGGGAGGGAGGGAGGGAGGGAGGAGGGTCGTCTCTCTGACAGATGCCTACACCAGATGTTACAGTCACTGGGTGAGACAATAAATCACTCAGACAGACACTGCATGATCCAGTGTGTGTGTGTGTGTGTGTGTGTGTGTGTGTGTGTGTGTGTGTGTGTGTGTGTGTGTGTGTGTGTGTGTGTGTGTGTGTGTGCATGTCTCCACATAGGGACATAACTGGGCGACAGAGACCCACAGGGAGGCTCTGTTCTCTGGGGAGAAAAGAACAACAAGTCCAGCTGCTCTCTATTCTCAGATCCTCCAAGAAGAACCAGGACAACCAGGTCAACCAGGACAATCAGTCTACCAGTCAAACGACAACCAGTCAACCTGGACAACAAGTTAACCAGTCAACCAGACAACCAGTCAACCAGACAAATGACAACCAGTCAACCAGTTAACCAGTCAAATAACAACCAGACAATCAGTCATCCAGCAGCAGGGATCCAGATGGGTGTTAGGGCCAGGCGAGGGCTTGGGAAGGGCCCAGGGAGGCCAGGTGTGAGAGGGCCCAGGGAGGCCAGGGAAGGGCCCAATTAAAAGGCAATAAAAAGGAAACATTCCCTGGCTGATCCAGCTGGTGTCCTCTCCCTAACCTTAGACTAGATGGAGGTGAAATGTGATTTGATTTAAAACATTTTATTGAAAACCTTTATTTCCCTGAAGGGAATTTGTTTTCTGACAAATGTTATTCCTGCACCATCCCGGACAGCACTGATTTGATATAGTTGCAGCAAAATGTTTTCTAAAGGCAATAGCTTTGAAAATCTGTTACTGCTGCAAGTTGCAACTATATCAAGTGAGCCTTAACCTTGGACTAAAATAGCCCATGATATCTCCTCCAACATAAAGCCCCAGCTCTGTATGTCTGACTGCAGCTCAGAAGAGGAGAGGAGAGGAGGGGAGAGGAGACTCTGTAGACATTAAGCCCCTCTAACCCTCCTCTATCTCCCCCTCAGGCTTGTCACTCAGTCGCCATGGCAAACTTAGCTCTTTAGTGCACTCCCTATGGGCCATAGTCAAAAGTAGTGCACTCAAGGAAATAGGGCACCATTCTGCTTTCTCTTTCTATTAACTCATGGGCCCTAATTTCCTGCCTCACCTTATTATCCCACTCCTCCCATCACATGGCCCTTGAATGAGTAGGTGTGTCCAAACCTTTGACTGGTACTGTATATAGATGGGTTCCCCAGTACAGTAGCTATATTTTATTTAACTAGGCAAGTCAGTTAAACCCGGACGACGCTGGGCCAATTGTGCGCCGCCTTATGGGACTCCCAATCACGGCCGGTTGTGATACAGCCTGGAATCGAACCAGGGGGTCTGTAGTGACGCCTCAAGCACTGAGATGCAGTGCATTAGACCGCTGCGCCACTCGGTCTAAGTATATATAGATGGGTTCCCCAGGACAGTAGCTATCTAAGTAGATGCAGATGGTGTGAGTGAGTGAGTGAGTGGTGAGGGTTTGGAGATGATTAATATTCTAACAATGTTCATCTCCTTTCCTCCTGAATAATAGATCAAACACAAAGTAGCTCTCTCTCTCTCTCTCTCTCCATTGGTCTCTGTTTGAAGACCACAGTAGTGTATATCTGTAGTCAGGCTAGTCACATCCATTGGTCTCTGTTTGAAGACCACAGTAGTGTATATCTGTAGTCAGGCTACTCACATCCATTGGTCTCTGTTTGAAGATCACAGTAGTGTATATCTGTAGCCAGGCTACTCACAGCCACAGCATCTGCAGGAACGCCCCCCCTCGAGCATCCCATTGGTTCCTTCATGAACACCCCCCCTCGGTTCCTGCATGAACACCCCCGCGAGCACTCCATCTTCATGCTTGTGTGACTCTGTTGAATGTAGGTCAAAAGGGAAATAACAGCAATATCGGAGTAACACCGGTAGACAGTGTCCTTCGCTCCTGCCTGCCAAACACCTGCCCTCACCGTCATTAACAGAACTAAGGGAAAACAGTGCCCGACAGGCGGGGGGCGAAGGACACTGTTTACCAGTCGCCCCCGCCTCCCACTAGTACAGCAGGCGGGAGGCTGGAGCGACAACATGTGCTAACTAGCTAGCTTGCTTTCTAGTTAGCGGCACCGTGTGCTAGCTTGCTAGTTAGCTAACAAACGGTGTCGCCCTCGCCTCCCGCCTACTGTGTACCCGAGAAACCCGTGCCCGACAGGCGGGGGCGAAGGACACTGTCTACCGCTAGCTACTCCGGTACACAGCAGGTGGGAAGCAGGGGCGATATCGTGTGCGATACCGTGTGTCACCCCCGCCTCTCGCCTGCTGTGTACCAGAGTCCTCCTTAGGACTAGCTGACTAAGGTAGCACACAGTGTCCTTCACTCGCGCCTGCCGAACACCTGCTCTGGCCGTCGTTAATAGAACTGTGGGAAAACAGTGCCTGACATGCAGGGGCGAAGGACACTACCGGTGTGTACTAGCTATAGTACACAGCACACACTCTTCTTTTTCTGTGGGGTTTATCGGTGGTTGGTATCTAACGTTATGGTGCACTACTGCCATTACCGCCATCTCCAATAGAAGTATAAAGAGGCAGATGCTGGAATGCCCACATGCAGGAACGCCCAAAATTGCGGGCCGCAGTTGCACCATTCTCCGTGACCTCGCCGATTTCCCTTCAAAATAGCGCTTTGCGGTCAAGGGCGATGCATTTGCATACCAAGCGGTGATGCAGCCAGTCAAGATGCTCTCGATGGTGCAGCTGTAGAACCTTTGAAGGATCTGAGGGCCCATGCCAAATATTTTCAGCCTCCTGAGGGGGAAGAGGCACTGCCATTCCCTCTTCACAACTGTGTGGGTGTATGTGGACCATGTTAAGTCCTTAGGGATGTGGACGACAAGGATCTTCAAAATCTCGACCCGCTCCACTACAGCCCAGTTGATGTGGATGGAGGCATGCTCTCCCCTCTTTCTCATATAGTCCACGATCAGCTCCTTGGTCTTACTGACGTTGAGGGAGAGGTTGTTGTCCTGGCACCACGCTGCTAATTCTCTGACTTCCTCCCTGTAGGCTGACTCATCGCCGTCGGTGATCAGGCCTACCACGTCGTGTCGTCAGCAAACTTGATGGTGCTGTTGGAGTCATGCATGGCAACGCAGTCGTGGGGGAACAAGAAGTACAGGAGGAGACTAAGCACACACCCTTGAGGGGCCCCCATGTTGAGGGTCAGCGTGGTGGAGGTGTTGTTGCCTACCCTCACCACCTGGGGCCGGCCCGTCAGTCCAGTTGCAGAGGGAGGGGTTCAGAGCTTGGTGATGAGAGTAAACTCTGTGCATGTAAACTCTGTGGATTTGGAAACTAGAAGTGCTCCTGAGTAGAATGGACCCAATTTCACTGCGACACAACACACAGGGAATTATGTACAGTGCAATATGTATGTCCAATATGAAAAACAGATTGGATTTAAGATGATATCCTACTCTTTAAGGGCCGCAGAATGAGCTGCAACGCTCCTTGGGGTGTAAACTCTGTGGATTTGGAAACTACAGTTGCTCCTGAGCAGAATGAACCCTCTTTTACTGCGACACAACACACAGAAAATTGTGTGCTGTGCAATATGTATGTCCAATATGAAAAAACTATTGTATTTAAGCTGATAGGCCACTCTTTAATTACATTTTACATTTACATTTTAGTCATTTAGCAGACGCTCTTATCCAGAGCGACTTACATTGAGTACATGAGTGCATACATTCTTTTTTTTTTTTTTTCATACTGGCCCCCCGTGGGAATCGAACCCACAACCCTGGTGTTGCAAACGCCATGCTCTACCAACTGAGCTACATCCCTGCCGGCCATTCCCTCCCCTACCCTGGACGACGCTGGGCCAATTGTGCGCCGCCCCATGGGTCTCCCGATCGCGGCCGGCTACGACAGAGCCTGGATTAAGGGCAGTGATGCTCCTCTGGGTGTAAACTCTGTGGATTTGGAAACTAGAAGTGCTCCTGAGTAGAATGGACCCCCCCTTTTAC
Organism: Coregonus lavaretus; assembly: GCF_964263955.1. Taxonomy (NCBI): domain Eukaryota; kingdom Metazoa; phylum Chordata; class Actinopteri; order Salmoniformes; family Salmonidae; genus Coregonus; species Coregonus lavaretus. Next base: position 1,454,329 of record NC_140022.1, read on the forward strand.
TGCAACACAATGTACAGAAAATATGTATATGGTGCAATAGATGAAAGGAGTAAAAATAATAACTAGAACACATATCTCATGGAAATACTTTAAATTATTATTTGTATGATAAGTAGTATAAAATATATCGATAATTGTGCATATTTTCCATAATTCTCACCCTAATAATTTATTTACAAAGTATACAGAACGGGATTCTTATCCTGAAGGATTCCAAAAATATGTGACCCGGAAATACTTATTCTTGCCTGCTTCACAGCGGTAGTACCACAGATATAAACATTTTGGCGGTAACATTCCACTCTCGCACCTGTTCTTCGTAATTATCTGTTAGGCATCCAGAACTTTCCTTTTTGTCTCGAATTAATTTAAAACATATTAATGGAGGCCAAGGGACTTGTATTTATCTACCAGTCAAGGTAACGACTAACGTGCTAGCTAATAACTGTTAGAAGAAGCTGTAGAAGGCACACGAAACCCAGAACGTTAATTTAGCTAACGTTATCAAACAAAAAAGGGTTCGCTAACGTGTTTAGGGACAAGTGGCTGGTAAAATAGTATAATCTTGCATAGTATTCCCAAGCCTGCAGAACAAGTTATTTAACGTTAACGATTGATGAATTACATAAATTGGCCAGTTAGCTAACGTTAGCTATTTACCTAGAATGCGTCCTGGTGATGTGTGTGACGATGCACTGTTTTGGTCAATAGCCAGCCATAGACTCAGGCTATAGCTCCATTCCTCTCTGTGTGATTCTGGCTGGCTAACGTTGGTTAGTTTTTTTCTTCTTTTAGTTGGCTATCATTTCAGAATAATGATGAAATGTCGTTATTAGCTAACGTTAATTGACTTGAGAGGAAGAGGCGAACCGAGAGGGTCCACTCGCGGTTAAATCTGTCCGCGGAATACCGCCTTTAAGCAGACCGCCTGCCTTTCCGCCTTTGAGACAACGACCACCATTGTAGGGCGGAGACAAGACCATCTCGTCATTATATACAGTATCTCTGCTAGTATTCATCTGACTGTTGTCCTAGCTAGTGTTACATTTGATATCATTTCACTGATCAAGTACTGTTGGTGAAGAATAGTCGTGTTTCAGTGGCGTTACATTTTTTTTAAATATCTGTTTTTCTAGCTAAAAAAGCTATCTAGCGATACTCAATAACAATGTATTGCTTGACCTGGTATGTACACACGTAGATTAATGTTTCCCCATCTCCTAAGTGTAGAGATGATTTCATTTTGATTATCTTCTTTGCAGTTAGCTAGTACATTGATGCAAAAATGAATGTGGATGTAAAACTAGAGGAGAATGAAAAAGAGATATCCCAAGGAATCATTTGGTCTGAAAAATTTAATGTGGATGTAAAACTAGAGGGCAATGAAAAGGAGATATCCCAAGGAATCATTTGGTCAGACAAAATGAATGTGGATGTAAAACTAGAGGAGAGTGAAAAGGAGATATCCCAAGGAATAATCTGTTCTGATATGGTTGATACTTCAGATTACTCATATGCCACAACACATGGGAACACAAGTTGTTCATTACTGAGTGGGGAACAGTCTAGGCCTTCAGAGACGGCTGCAGGTGTTATCGAGGAGGATGTGGTGGCTAATTTGTTAGTATTGCCCTTTTCAAGACTAGATTTCAACGAGAAGTTAAATGTTGTGCAGAGGGGGAGGCCAACACCAGCACTGACAGGATTGGTGCAACGAGGAAAGGGCTTCGAAAGGCATTTTCAAGCGAACAATTATGAGCGCTATCCGTGGATGACTGGGTGTGAGCAAACCAAGAAGCTATACTGCTGGGATTGTCTGCTCTTCAGCACTGACAAGTCGTCCACCTGGGCCAGCGCTGGTTTCACCGACCTAGCCAGTTTAACGAAGTCAGCTCTGCGCCACCAAAACTCCACTTCACACCTGCGAGCTACGGTGAGTTCCAAAACATTTGGGGACACAGGAGTCGACCTTCAGCTAAAGGAGCAGCAGCGCAGAGTGACTCTGGCTCATAACGAGAAAGTCAGGAAGAACAGGGAGATTCTGAAGCGCCTCATTCACACTGTTGTGTTGTTGGGCAAGCAAGAATTGACATTCAGAGGACATGAGGGAAAAGAGGCCGCTAATAAAGGGAACTACTTGGAGATGCTTGATTTTTTGGCAGAGTATGACAGCCCCCTAAACTGTCATCTTGCTACAGCAACCGTGTTCATTGGCACTAGCAGTAAAATCCAGAATGACCTGATCCACGCGGTCGCGGATGTAATGACAGATGCCATGAAGGAGGAGGTGAGGAAAACACCTTTTGTAACCGTTATGGTTGATGACACAACAGACATTAGTCATGTAGCTCAGATGTCATACGTGCTGCGTTACACTACAGACAGTGGTGTGAAGGAGAGGTTTTTCAAGTATGATGACGTCAGTGAGGACAAGCGGGCAGAGGCGGTTGCAGCCCGGGTTCTCAGGTTTTTGGAGGAGTATGGATGCACTGCCAAAGTAGTGGCACAGTGTTACGATGGGGCCGCAGTCATGGCCTCTGGTCTAAACGGAGTGCAAGCCAAGGTCAAAGAAACCATCCCGCAGGCTCTGTTCATTCACTGCTATGCACACACTCTTAATCGGGTGATGTCGCAAGGTGCTGCAAAATTTAAAAAGTGCAAGATTTTTTTCTCTAATCTCAGTGGAATAGCAGCCTTTTTCTCAAGATCAGTCAAACGCACAAAACTACTGGATGAAATATGCCAGCGAAGAGTACCCGGAGTGGCTCCGACACGTTGGAACTTCTCCTCACGCTTGGTTTGCACTGTGCATGATAAGAGGGAAGAACTCCTAGAGCTCTTTGAATACATTGTGGACCATCATGATGACTTTGATGAAGAGACAGTTCACAGTGCAGATGGACACATTACGCGTCTGACAAGCTTCCAGTTCTGCTTCCTGCTATCCACGTTCAACTCCATCTTTGCGTACTCCGACGTGGTGTTTGGGATTTTGCAGAACAGGGAGTTTGACATGCAGTTCTGCTTGTCCAGGATCGACGACTTCTGCAGCGCCACGGAGAGGGAGAAGGGGAAATGTGATTCTATCTACGAGGACACTGTGCGTGAGACCGGGGATCCGAGCGGGCGGAGGGCACAGACGCATGGAGACATTCGCGCCCAGTACCAACAGCTCCACAGTGGAATCATCGACAACCTTCTCACTCAGCTAAGGAACAGGTTCAAAGACCACGAAAGGCTTATGTTCCTTGCCCTTCTTGACCCACAGCAGTTCCCCAGATATAGGGAAACCTTCCCCAACACTGAGTTCTCAAGTCTCAAGGAAAGCTATGGGCCCCACTTCGATCTGCCACGGCTCAAAACTGAACTCACGGTGATGTACTCCATGTCTGATTTCGAGGGTAGGAGTCCGGCCGACCTCCTTCACTTTCTCCGGCAGAAGAGGCTGAATGAGAGTATGTACCAACTGTATCTGCTTACCTGTCTGGTCTTGACCATTCCCATGTCCACTGCCTCAGATGAAAGGACATGCTCCGCCCTGAAACGGATCAAGACTTACTGCAGGAACACCACTGGACAGGCCAGACTGTCAGCCTTGGCTTTGATCTCAATCGAGAAAGTACTTCTCTTGGATTTAAAATCAATGGACAAACTCTATGACTCTGCCATTGCCCATTTCATAAAGAAGGATCAGTTGGTGGACTTTATTTTCAAATGATCATTTAATGATTTCTTGCAGCTCACTTGGTGTTAGCTATCTCTTTTTTGAAAAAATAATGAATGTGAAACATTTTGCATTGAAACTTTAGACCACCTGTTAGGCTACTTTGTGTGCTGATTGTGATTTAAAATGTTTGCAATGGCAAGTAATAGCTGCTTTGTTAATTTCCTGTTGAAATTGCTAAATGGTTGTTTGTATTTTGATTGGGTCCTCCTGCCTTATGTCAGAGTGAATGGGCTGCTGAGGCTGTTCCTCAACATGATTTGATGCGGTGTCGGACTCCTTTCTGTCAGGCATGCATAACTCCATGTTCAAAATATGAAAGATAATATCCTTGGTGCTGAAATAGTGGAGGCAGCGCTACGGTTTTCTTTGCGTTGAGCTCGCGGTAGTCTAACTGTCCATGGTCTTAAATCAATAGTTAGGCGTGTGCTGTTGGGGTTACCACAAGTTAACATCATTATTCCTGGGTCTTGTTCCTAAATAGGGAAGTTAGCCTAAACATGTTGAAGTGTGTTGTGGTTGTATTTCCTGTTTTTATTATAATCTTGCTGCTTGGGAAACATTGTAGTGAGTTCTTCCCAAAAACCTTCTCAATTAGAGAAGAGGCAACAAGCCTACCGAAGATTCAACTCCTCGGTCGTGTTCGTTAGACATAGGCCTACTGTAGTAAAGCGTTCAATGGTAGGTAGAGTTACGCTACAGTTTGTTGGACAAGTTCAGAAATTGTTCCATAAGAATGAGTAGCCTAGTCTTTTTAGGAGGGAGTGAAATAGGGTGGCAATAATATATTTACACTCATTTGGATTATGGGTTTAGTCTTTTTTGTTGCAGATTCCCTTGGCCTCCTATTGGTTCACTCTTGATTCCTGGTCTTGCTGTAGAGACTGAATACAGCATGAATATTGCTGGACTTATTCCCCCCCCCCCCCCCCCCCCCCCATTGTATACAACCTATTCATTGTATTCAACGCATTCAGCTACCTTTGGAAGCCTCTATAGAAGAACCTCTGATATTTTTTTGTTAGAAATAAGAAGGCCGACAAGGATATTATATTTTTTAATTAAGAGTATCCATTGGTGAAATAACCTACTATTATGGATCAAATATATTTTTCGGCCATTTTTGTAGTGTCTGTATTATGTGGGCTGTTTTGTTATTTTTTCTGGCGAGATTAAGAAAGGCACTGCATCAAGACTTGCTGCACAGTAACCCATACTTTCATATTTTGAACATGGAGTTATTCTACCGTCAACTATAATAATAATAATAATGTTATTTTTGTTTTTCAAGGACACTTCCACTGACATTCTTAGGTGTTCCTCTGACACCTGAGCGTGCCTCTAGATGAAAAGGTACGCTACACACATTTACACACTGATTTCTTAACTCCCCTTTTAACATGCAAGACAACAGGAAAATACATTTTAAACAAAATGGACATGTCAACAACAACAAAAATATCTTATCTGAGGATGTCACTTTGATTTACATTGGCAGTAAATGCTTTCACTCCACATCTAGTGGTGGAGTAGGACACCATCTACAGGACGTCAGGAGCAGTGGCGTGTTCCAGGAGAGCAACTTCTCATTCATGATGGCGAGGTGTCATCCGCTGGTGCGGATTGTGGCTGTATATTTCATGTTCGCTGTAGACCTCTAGCAACACGGACTGACTAGGAAGAATAACTGCATGCACAGAATTGTCTCTAAAAACTTGCTTGCCTCTGAATGTTTAAGTTCTTAGTAGACACTCTGAGAAATGCTCTAATTCCATATCTAGTGGTGGAGAGGGATGTTCTCTATGTCAGGAGCAGTGGCTTGTTCCAGGAGAGCAACACTTGAGGAGGAGTCTTCTCAGTCATGAGGTGAGATCTTGTCGTTAATATCTCTATCATGCCAAGACAAAACCCCAACAACTTTACCATGCAGTCTTCTTTTTAACGCCTTAACTGAACGCTGAAGCCGGTAACAAAGCCGGTACATTTAATCCCACCAACAGAGGTAATGATGATTTCGGTATTTTCTTCAAAGATCCCGCCGTACGCCTTTGTGTAAATAAACCAAGCCGTGAAAACATTTCCAGGCTTTGGGACGACATCACAAAGCTTCACAGAAATGCTTTGAATGCATTTAAATGTATGAAGTTCTGTCCTTGAGCTGCTCTTGTCTATTGTCACAGAAATGCTTTAGCCTGGGGGAACACACACAGCGCATCTGACAATATACGCAAACCTTTCCGCTAGTCCTCTTCTGGAGTTGCAAAAGCTATAGGCTACAATATCTTGTTGGACATTCATTTTGAGCATGTTTTGCTATGATTAATCATATCAGTGGCATAGTGCTATTTTTATTTTTAGGGGAAGGAGCTAAATGTTTTTATTTTATTTTTTATGACGTAGTTTCTCAACATTTGTACCGACAGAAGTAGCCTATTGGATATCATTGTAGAAGAGGCATAAAATACATCCTCCAATTGTATCGTCTGCCTATGCCCACATATTGGCTCCAGACAAATGGATAAACACCATGTTAGTCATACCTCCTTTCAAAACAGGCCATTGTTGTCAATCGTGAATGATAATTCTTCACATGTCCAAACTGCATGCCAATCATTTGATATCAATCAGTTTCATGGGAATATGCATTTAGATCTTCTTGAATTACTATTTCATGAGCACCTCTTCCCCCTCAGGAGGTTGAAAAGGTTTGGAATGGGCCCTCAAATCCTCAAAGTTCTACAGCTGCACCGTTGAGAGCATCTTGACTGGCTGCATCACCGCTTGGTATGGCAACAGCACCGCCCTCGATCGCATGGCACTACAGAGGGTGGTGCGGACAGCCCAGTACATCACTGGGGCCGAGCTCCCTGCCATCCAGGACCTCTATATCATGCAGTGTATAAGGAACGCCCGGAAAATCGTTGGACTCCAGCCACCCAAGCCATAGACTGTTCTCTCTGTTTCCGCACAACAAGTGGTACCGGTGCATCAAGTCTGACACCAACTGGCTCCTGAACAGCTTCTATCCCGAAGCCATAAGACTGCTAAATGGCAAACAAAATGGCTACACAGACTATCTGAGTTTACCCTTTTGTATAACATTTACATTTTTGCACAGTGTCTATGCAGACTTGCAGGACTCTACACACTCACGCACACTGACACTCTACGCACACACACGCACACACATACAATAATCATATACGCTGCTGCTACTCTGTTTATCATATATCCTGATGCCTAGTCACCTTGCCCCTATACATATCTACCACCATCACTCCAGGATCCCTCCACATTGGAGATATGGTATTGGAACTGACCCTGTATATAGCTTCAAATCAAATCAAATCAAATTTTATTGGTCACATGCGCCGAATACAACAGGTGCAGACATTACAGTGAAATGCTTACTTACAGCCCTTAACCAACAGTGCATTTATTTTAAACAAAAAAAGTAAGAATAAAACAACAACAAAAAAGTGTTGAGAAAAAAAAGAGCAGAAGTAAAAAAATAAAGTGACAGTAGGGAGGCTATATATACAATAGAATAAAGTGACAGTAGGGAGGCTATATATACAGGGGGGTACCGTTGCATAGTCAATGTGCGGGGGCACCGGCTAGTTGAGGTAATATGTACATGTGGGTAGAGTTAAAGTGACTATGCATAAATACTTAACAGAGTAGCAGCAGCGTAAAAAGGATGGGGTGGGGGGGCAGTGCAAATAGTCCGGGTAGCCATGATTAGCTGTTCAGGAGTCTTATGGCTTGGGGGTAGAAGCTGTTGAGAAGTCTTTTGGACCTAGACTTGGCACTCCGGTACCGCTTGCCGTGCGGTAGCAGAGAGAACAGTCTATGACTAGGGTGACTGGAGTCTTTGACAATTTTGAGGGCCTTCCTCTGACACCGCCTGGTATAGAGGTCCTGGATGGCAGGGAGCTTTGCCCCAGTGATGTACTGGGCCGTACGCACTACCCTCTGTAGTGCCTTGCGGTCAGAGGCCAAGCAGTTGCCATACCAGGCGGTGATGCAACCAGTCAGGATGCTCTCGATGGTGCAGCTGTAGAATTTTTTGAGGATCTGAGGACCCATGCCAAATCTTTTTAGTCTCCTGAGGGGGAATAGGCTTTGTCGTGCCCTCTTCACGACTGTCTTGGTGTGTTTGGACCATGATAGTTCGTTGGTGATGTGGACACCAAGGAACTTGAAGCTCTCAACCTGTTCCACTACAGCCCCGTCGATGAGAATGGGGGCGTGCTCAGTCCTCTTTTTTTTCCTGTAGTCCACAATCATCTCCTTTGTCTTGGTCACGTTGAGGGAGAGGTTGTTGTCCTGGCACCACACGGCCAGATCTCTGACCTCCTCCCTATAGGCTGTCTCATCGTTGTCGGTGATCAGGCCTACCACTGTTGTGTCGTCGGCAAACTTAATGATGGTGTTGGAGTCGTGCCTGGCCATGCAGTCATGGGTGAACAGAGAGTACAGGAGGGGACTGAGCACGCACCCCTGAGGGGCCCCCGTGTTGAGGATCAGTGTGGCAGATGTGTTGTTACCTACCCTTACCACCTGGGGGCGGCCCGTCAGGAAGTCCAGGATCCAGTTGCAGAGGGAGGTGTTTAGTCCCAGGATCCTTAGCTTAGTGATGAGCTTTGAGGGCACTATGGTTTTACGTACTTTCTTGTGTTTTTTATTTTTCGTGTTTTTGTTCTATCTAATGTTCTTTTTTGAGTACTACGTTGATATTGATTACTGCGTTGTTGGGTTTAGAGCTTGAAAGAAAGGCATTTCACTGTACTTGTGAACGTGACATTAACTTGAATTAACAAACTTATTAGCCTTTCTTGTAGGCCTGTTTTGTTTCAATCAAAGCATATATCCTGGCTAGTGACACTAAGGTTGTATTTTAATTTGATAGGAAATGACCGAGGTGTTTCTGGTGTAATATTTATAGGCCGATGTTACAGTATATGCTATTCTATTCAGTTTTGTTATATAAAATACTAATGAATCATTATGATCTAGCGAGACATTGAATCAGCTTTGTTCAAACTTTACTAGATGAGCACCATTGTGAGAAGTGAATAATCTATTTGTAGTAATAATTAAGTGATGTTGGACTATTAGGCGTAGGCAACAGATCTTGATGAGGGTTATTTTAAGCGATTTGAGCACCCTTCGAATCGTGGTGATGAGTGGTCACATTATTCTGGATTCCGTGGAGTTTTATGAACATCAAGGCAGACAAGGGGAATTTAGATCCTTGATCTTGGTGTGATAAGGTTCATGTGGTGGATCAGTGTGTCTGCATACTCAATAGAGGTGGTATGTTTCTGTAAGCTATAAGCACTTGGACAGTAGGGCGAGTTCAAGTGCGTTGTACTCTACATGAGCACCAAGTCCATAACCAACTGTTTTTAGGACCGCCATTTTAGCAACACCCGGTACAGTTTTCTGTCTGTGGCTGTTCTTGTAACGTCGGATTTGGCCCGCTCAAAGTGGTCAATCCTCTGACCGACGGGCCTCTGGACACGCCTACAGTTATTCATCAATCGCGCCACCGCCAGAGAGAGAGAGAAAACAGGGAAGAAACCACCATGTAAAGGCTGCTATTGATTTAGAAATTCAGAATTAATTTTCCAGAAATATATTTACCCGCTTCGTCTATTCTGCACTCTCTACTCCTCTGTAAACTGGTCATCTCTGTATACCCGTCAAAACACCTACAGGTTGACGCTTATTTATAAAACCCTCTTAGGCCTTACTCCCCCCTATCTGAGATGCTTACTGCAGCCCTCATCCAGCCCTCATCCTCCATAGGGCGGCAGGTAGCTTAGTGGTTAAGAGCGTTGTGCCAGTAACCAAAAGGTCGCTGGTTCTAATCCCCAAGCCGACTAAGTTAAAAATCTGTCGATGTGCCCTTGAGCAAGGCACTTAACCCTAATTGCTCCTGTAAGTCGCTCTGGATAAGAGCGTCTGCTAAATGACTAAAATGTAAAATGTAAATATATACAACACCCGTTCTGCCAGTCACATTCTGTTAAAGGTCCCCAAAGAACACACATCCCTGGGTCGCTCCTCTTTTCAGTTCGCTGCAGCTAGCGACTGGAAATAGCTGCCAAAAAACAGAACTTGAGCGTGCATAACTATTCACCCCCCCCAAAGTCAGTACTTTGTAGAGCCACCTTTTGCAGCAATTACAGCAGCAAGTCTCTTTGGGTATGTCTCTATAAGCTTGGCACATCTAACCACTGTGATTTTTGCCCATTCTTAAAGGCAAAACTGCTCCAGCTCCTTCAAGTTGGATGGGTTCCGCTGGTGTACAGCAATCTTTAAGTGATACCACAGATTCTCAATTGGATTGAGGTCTGGGCTTTGACTAGGCCATTCCAAGACATTTAAATGTTTCCCCTTAAACCACTCGAGTGTTGCTTTAGCAGTATGCTTAGGGTCATTGTCCTGCTGGAAGGTGAACCTCCGTCCCAGTCTCAAATCTCTGGAAGACTGAAACAGGTTTCCCTCAAGAATTTCCCTGTATTTAGCGCCATCCATCATTCCTTCAATTCTGACCAGTTTCCCAGTCCCTGCCGATGAAAAACATCCCCACAGCATGATGCTGCCACCACCATGCTTCACTGTGGGGATGGTGTTCTCGGGGTGATGAGAGGTGTTGGGTTTGCGCCAGACATAGCGTTTTCCTTGATGGCCAAAAAGCTCAATTTTAGTCTCATCTGACCAGAGTATCTTCTTCCACATGTTTGGGGTCTCCCACATGCCTTTTGGCGAACACCAAACGTGTTTGCTTATTTTTTTCTTTAAGCAATGGCTTTTTCTGGCCACTCTTCCATAAAGCCCTGCTCTGTGGAGTGTACGGCTTAAAGTGGTCCTATGGACAGATACTCCAATCTCCGCTGTGGAGCTTTGCAGCTTCTTCAGGGTTATCTTTGGTCTCTTTGTTGCCTCTGATTAATGCCCTCCTTGCCTGGTCTGTAAGTTTTTTGGTGGGCGGCCCTCTCTTGGCAGGTTTGTTGTGGTGCCATATTCTTTCCATTTTTTAATAATGGATTTAATGGTGCTCCGTGGGATGTTCAAAGTGTCGGATATTTTTTTTTATAACCCAACCCTGATATGTACTTCTCCACAACTTTGTCCCTGACCTGTTTGGAGAGCTCCTTGGTCTTCATGGTGCCCCTTGCTTAGTGGTGTTGCAGACTCTGGGGCCTTTCAGAACAGGTGTATATATATACTGAGATCATGTGACAGATCATGTGACACTTAGGTTGCACACAGGTGGACTTTATTTAACTAATTATGTGACTTCTGAAGGTAATTGGTTGCACCAGATCTTATTTAGGGGCTTCATAGCAAAGGGGGTGAATACATATGCACACACCACTTTTCTGTTATTTATTTTTTAGAATTTTTTAAAACAGGTTTAAAAAAATATATTTCACTTCACCAATTTGGACTATTTTGTGTATGTCCATTACATGAAATCCAAATAAAAATCCACAGGTTGTAATGCAACAAAACAGGAAAAACGCCAAGGGGGTGAATACTTTTGCAAGGCACTGTAAGCCAAGGCATGGCCAGCACAGAGAAGCACTATGAGGCACCAAGTGAGGTTGCATCTGGCCTCAGGCTGCTCAACTCACTCTCCCTCTCTCCCTTTTACAACAGAGATGATTAGGTGTAGTGGGGATCTTGGTCACACATGCGCGTACCCGCACGCACACAGACACACGCTCTCTATACCTCAGTATTGGCTTGGTCTTCTAGCACCTGTTTTTACCACGTGTAACCTGGTCTTTGACAGTGATGAAGTGAGCATGCCACCTACTGGTGGCTGGGTGTAACTTCACTCAGTTTCACTACTTTGTGTTGTAGTAGTTAACAACGTAATAATACCTTCATCATACACCAGCAATGTCTATTGTAGTGCAGAGAAACAAGCTTGTTCCCCAAAAACATAATTTGGTGTAAAGATGGCCAACTGTAGTTTATAACAAGTTCCAGACAATGATCCTCAATACTCCATTCTGGCAGTTGACCCGTGCACCACCAGAGAGAAGACGAGGCTGCCCTCTAGTGAAGATATAGTTGAAAGCATTCCAGGACCCCAGGGCAACTGTCAGAAATTATTCTGTGACGTTCACTTCTCAGCACCGGCAGTCGGTCACCGAACAAGCCTTTCTGATAGGAGGTCGGTGTAGCGCGGAGCAATGGGCTCCATTTCGGGTTTATTATCGGTGGTAGGAGCGGCAACTTTATACCTCTATCTCCTGTCCTCTTTCCTGCCGCCCGGACCGCAACATCTTCACCGGCGACATGAGGTGGAGTTATCCAACGAGAGCGCAGAGGGAGACGGGGACGTGGAAGTTGCAGAGTACAGGTAGCCAGCCTCAACATATCTATAGCTACAATTTGGTAGATGTCGCTAGACTTGTCTCGAATCCAGCAAATACAGTTAGTTCAACTCACTTTTTGCATAATAATTATATTCTACAGCAGCTGCCTGCTTGTGCAATGACACTTTAATAGGAAATGTATATGTATAGAACTTTACAAATAAATACAAATCTATAGCCACTTTCACAGTGTTCTAGTAGGTTAATAATAGGATAGTGCCATCACCATTTATGTAACAAGCCTAATATAACAGTAAACTCTCAGAGTACTCCCCATGCTGTTATCTGTTGTGCGATTATGATGTTGATAAGTGTATTGACAGACAGTGCATAGTCCATGGAAGTGCTGTAATAATCACTGCATTTGGCAGCATCTAATTTCTCTCAGATGATTGCATGACAAGTTATCAAAATGGCGTCATCGAACACCTGACTGTCAGTGTAGGTTAATTCAGAGGAAATGTCACAGCTGGTTGCTGTTCCCTCCTTAGTATTTGTCCTCTCCTGATGATGGTGTTGTTTGACAGCATTAGGTGATTATAACACATTATAAACTGGGTGGTTTGAGCCCTGAATGCTGATTGGCTGAAAGCCGTGGTATATCAGACTGTATACCACATGTATGACAAAACATTTATTTTTACTGCTCTAATTACGTTGGTAACCAGTTTATAATAGAAATAAGGTGCCTCTGGTGTTTGTGATACATTGTGATACATGGCCAATATACCACAGCTAAGGGCTGTGTCCAGGCACTCCGCGTTGCTTCGTGCATTAGAACAGCCCTTAGCCGTGGTATATTGGCCATATACCACACCTCCTCGGGGCTTATTGCTTAAGTAGTTCCTGTTTTCAGATGCTGTTCCTATAGGCCTCCTCTAAACCCTGGTATGGCTCATCCAGCCCTACCTTCTCTCCTATGTCTATGGTTTCTGCCCCAGTGGAGACCTGGCCATGGCCTCTCTTGGCTGGCCTGGGTTCACTTGGCCTGAAAGACTGGCCTCCTCAGTCCGATGAGTATGAGAACATACAGCTCTGACCCAACCCTCTCCTGGACAGGACACACTTGTCTTGGTTGGCGTTATTCCATCGTCCCATCATATTTCATCATACCTAATCGTAAAGGAGTTTCACGACCCTGGTGTAATGTTTTCATCATCCCTGTACACTCCTATTACAGAACAGACATACGGAGGTGGATGGACAGACTGGACAGGAGGGGACCACTGGGTCTCTATGGTCTCCAGCCAGGTCCACCAACCACCACCTGACGTTTCTGATGAGGTGCTGCCCAGACTTGTATTCTCCTCAGAGCAGATAAGATAGTTGTATTCCCCTCAGAGCAGATAAGGACTTGTATTCCCCTCAGAGCAGATAAGAGAGTTGTATTCCCCTCAGAGCAGATAAGGACTTGTATTCCCCTCAGAGCAGATAAGGACTTGTATTCCCCTCAGAGCAGATAAGAGAGTTGTATTCCCCTCAGAGCAGATAAGAGAGTTGTATTCCCCTCAGAGCAGATAAGAGAGTTGTATTCCCAGCAGAGCAGATAAGGACTTGTATTCCCCTCAGAGCAGATAAGACTTGTATTCCCCTCAGAGCAGATAAGAGACTTGTATTCCCTTCAGAGCAGATAAGAGAGTTGCTTTCCCCTCAGAGCAGATAAGGGTGTTGTATTCCCCTCAGAGCAGATAAGTTTAATTCCCCTCAGAGCAGATAATAGTTTAATTCCCCTCAGAGCAGATAAGAGTTGAATTCCCCTCAGAGCAGATAAGTTTAATTCCCCTCAGAGCAGATAAGAGTTTAATTCCCCTCAGAGCAGATAAGAGTTGAATTCCCCTCAGAGCAGATAAGAGTTGAATTCCCCTCAGAGCAGATAAGTTGAATTCTCCTCAGAGCAGATAAGAGTTGAATTCCCCTCAGTCGGGCATCCCAGGCTCTCTGTCTTCTTTACTGTTTGTCTTCTCTCTGTGAGGATTATATTTCACTGACTCACTAATATCAACTATAACCCCTTCCTATAACCTATAGCCCCTTCCTATAACCTATAACCCCTTCCTATAACCCCTTCCTTCCTATAACCTATAGCCCCTTCCTATAACCTATAACCCCTTCCTATAACCCCTTCCTTCCTATAACCTATAACCCATTCCTATAACCCCTTCCTATAACGTATAACCCCTTCCTATAACTTCTAACTCAGTGTCCTCAATTCCCTTTTGAAAAACAACAAAACTTTCCACCTGGTGCAAACAGTAAATAAGTACCAATATTTAGGTCTAAATCTGACCCTAGTACTAGGAACCATCTTATACGATGTTGCTGGTGTGTGTTTCCCTCCAGACTGAAGTTCCCATCGGACCTGTATGAGCTGAGGGAGCTGGCTGAGATGCTGCAGTTCTATAAGACGGAACACACAGCCTATGTGGTGCTCCTGTTCTGTAGCGCCTACCTCTACAAACAGTCCTTCGCCATCCCAGGCTCCTCCTTCCTGGTGAGAGGGACTAACATTACACCCATCCATGGGACACTCACCCATCACACACACTAACTTTGTTTCCAAGTGTCCCATGAACCTATGATCCATGGTCAGAGCAACTTGCCTCCTGACCCTCACCATGCTACTCCCCTGTTCTTCCCAGAACATGCTGGCGGGGGCGCTGTTTGGTCCATGGCAGGGTCTGGTCCTGGCCTGTCTTCTGACCACCACTGGCTCTACCTTCTGTTACCTGCTCTCTGCTGCCTTCGGGAAGAGCTACATCATACACCTCTTCCCTGACAAGGTGGACAGGCTGCAGAACAAGGTGTGAGAGAGAGAGTATGTTGTTCCAGACCACAGTCCCATGGGGTTGTTTGAGGAGGGTGTAGGACTGGGAGTATGCAGGGATGTTCCTTTACCACGTCCTTTGATTATACAACTCTCTAATGATAGACTAGAGGTGTGTGTGGGTTAGTCTCCTCTTACAGTGTCTTTGGCTTACACATTAGGTTAGACAGGTGTAACAGCTGTCCAGTGAAGACCAGAAGACTGGTCCGGTCACCAGTGTAACAGATGTGATCGTACTTCGTAACTCTCTTGCGTTGTGTTTTTAAAGAAAGGACTGTCCATCCAGCGAGCCCAGTTGATTGGTGTTTATTCTGACGATAGACACCAGGAAGCACATTAGATATGCAGGACAGCAGTATGTTGATGGCTGTAGATTTGTGAATTGTCTGTTGGCATGGAAATAAATGTGAATTGGCAGGGAGCTAATGCGACCATTACAATTAGAGCATGCTGGCTAACTCGCTCTTACAGCAATAACATAGAAAAGCGCATCCCAGGAAACCCCCAATATCTACCAGGTACCGTACACACACACACACATATATATATATATATATATATATATATATATATACTGAACAAAAATATAAATGCAACATGTAAAGTGTTGGTCCCATGTTTCATGAGCTGAAATAAAAGATCCCAGAAATGTCCATACGCACAAAAAGCTTATTTCTTTCAAATTATGTGAACACATTTGTTTACATTGCTTTTAGTGAGTATTTCTCCTTTGCCAAGATAATCCATCCACCGGACAGTTGTGGCATATCAAGAAGCTGATTAAACTGCATGATCATTACACAGGTGCACCTTGTGCTGGGGACAATAAAAGGCCGTAGAAGTATAGAATGTATAGAACACACATTTCAGAACGTGACCTACCGCTATTTCAAAATGTGCCCTCCCCCTATCTGCAAGCATGACCAATGGCATAACAACTTATTGATATGTCAATTCAACCAACCAATAGGAATACATAAACAGTGGCAAGTGGAAACATAACTAACCGTGTTACACAGGGTAAGAATGCAGAATGCCATGTGTGGGACTCTAGTACTATCCCTCCAATCATTCATTATAAGTAAGTACATTTAAACTGACAGTTCTCTCTCCCACCCCCTCTCCTTCCCTCTCTACCTCCTCCTCTCCCACCCCCTCTCCTTCCCTCTCTACCTCCTCCTCTCCCACCCCCTCTCCTTCCCTCTACCTCCTCCTCTCCCACCCCCTCTCCTTCCCTCTCTACCTCCTCCTCTCCCACCCCCTCTCCTTCCCTCTCTACCTCCTCCTCTCCCACCCCCTCTCCTTCCCTCTACCTCCTCCTCTCCCACCCCCTCTCCTTCCCTCTCTACCTCCTCCTCTCCCACCCCCTCTCCTTCCCTCTACCTCCTCCTCTCCCACCCCCTCTCCTTCCCTCTCTACCACCCCCTCTCCCACCCCCTCTCCTTCCCTCTCTACCTCCTCCTCTCCCACCCCCTCTCCTTCCCTCTCTACCTCCTCCTCTCCCACCCCCTCTCCTTCCCTCTCTACCTCCTCCTCTCCCACCCCCTCTCCTTCCCTCTCTACCTCCTCCTCTCCCACCCCCTCTCCTTCCCTCTCTACCTCCTCCTCTCCCACCCCCTCTCCTTCCCTCTCTACCTCCTCCTCTCCCACCCCCTCTCCTTCCCTCTACCTCCTCCTCTCCCACCCCCTCTCCTTCCCTCTCTACCACCCCCTCTCCCACCCCCTCTCCTTCCCTCTCTACCTCCTCCTCTCCCACCCCCTCTCCTTCCCTCTCTACCTCCTCCTCTCCCACCCCCTCTCCTTCCCTCTCTACCCCCTCCTCTCCCACCCCCTCTCCTTCCCTCTCTACCTCCTCCTCTCCCACCCCCTCTCCTTCCCTCTCTACCTCCTCCTCTCCCACCCCCTCTCCTTCCCTCTCTACCTCCTCCTCTCCCACCCCCTCTCCTTCCCTCTCTACCTCCTCCTCTCCCACCCCCTCTCCTTCCCTCTCTACCTCCTCCTCTCCCACCCCCTCTCCTTCCCTCTACCTCCTCCTCTCCCACCCCCTCTCCTCCTCCTCCTCCTCCTCCTCCCACCCCCCCCTCTCCTCCTCTCCCCTACCCCCTCTCCTCCTCTCCCCCACCCCCTCTCCTCCTCCTCCTCCCACCCCCTCTCCTCCTCCTCCTCCCACCCCCTCTCCTCCTCCTCCTCCTCCTCCTCCCACCCCCTCTCCTCCTCCTCCTCCCACCCCCTCTCCTCCTCTCTCCCACTCCTCCTCTCTCCCACTCCACCTCCTCCTCTCTCCCACTCCACCTCCTCCTCTCTCCCACACCACCTCCTCCTCTCTCCCACCACCTCCTCCTCTCTCCCACCACCACCTCCTCTCTCCTACCCTCTCTACCTCCTCCCCTCTCCACCACCCCCTCTCCACCTCCTCCTCTCTCCCAATCCCCTCTCCACCTCTCCTTCCCTCTACCTCCTCCTCTCCCACTCCCTCTCTACCCTCTCTCCCACCCCCTCTCCACCTCCTCCTCTCTCCCACCCCTTCTCCTCCTCCTCCCACCCCCTCTCCTCCTCTCTCCCACTCCACCTCCTCCTCTCTCCCACTCCACCTCCTCCTCTCTCCCACTCCACCTCCTCTCTCCCACCACCTCCTCCTCTCTCCCACCACCTCCTCCTCTCTCCCACCACCACCTCCTCTCTCCCACCACCACCTCCTCTCTCCTACCCTCTCTACCTCCTCCCCTCTCCACCACCCCCTCTCCACCTCCTCCTCTCTCCCAATCCCCTCTCCACCTCCTCCTCTCCTTCCCTCTACCTCCTCCTCTCCCACTCCCTCTCTACCCTCTCTCCCACCCCCTCTCTACCTCCTCCTCTCCCACTCCCTCTCTACCCCTTCTCCTTCCATCTCTACCTCCTCCTCTCCTTCCCTCTATACCTCCTCCCCTCTCCCACCCCCTCTCCCTCCCTCTCCACCTCTCTCCCATCCCCTCTACCTCCTCCCCACTCCCACCCCCTCTCTACCTCCTCCTCTCTCCCACCCCCTCTCCACCTCCTCCTCTCTCCCACCCCCTCTCCACCTCCTCCTCTCTCCCACCCCCTCTCCTTCCCTCTCTCCGTCAGGTGGAGGAGAACCGTAGCAGTCTGTTCTTCTTCCTCCTGTTCCTGCGGTTGTTCCCCATGACTCCTAACTGGTTCCTGAACGTCACGTCCCCCATCCTCAACATCCCTGTCTCCATGTTCTTTTTCTCCGTACTCATCGGTGAGAAACAGAAGCAGCACTGCCACACAATACAATACAACACAACACAATACACAGGACTATTATATAATACTACTAAGAATGACACTCACATGATACGTCATTTTGCTTCAGACCTGAAGACTTTCATTTGCTCACTGAGTTAATGTCTTGGCTTTAGCTCAGAAGGCTAACAGTCTCTCCCTTGTCATATTACAGTACTACTACAACAGATGTCATTAATTACCAAAGCCCCATCATCTCCACCTTTACTGTTCCTGACTCTCCCTCCTCTGATATCGGCTTCAGCTCAGAGGTCTAACCCAGTCTCTCCTTCCCCAGGTCTAATGTTTATCTCAGGGATCTAACCCAGTCTCTCCTCTCCTTCCCCAGGTCTAAGGTTTATCTCAGGGGTCTAACCCAGTCTCTCCTCTCCTTCCCCAGGTCTAAGGTTTATCTCAGGGATCTAACCCAGTCTCTCCTCTCCTTCCCCAGGTCTAAGGTTTATCTCAGGGGTCTAACCCAGTCTCTCCTTCCCCAGGTCTAAGGTTTATCTCAGGGGTCTAACCCAGTCTCTCCTCTCCTTCCCCAGGTCTAAGGTTTATCTCAGGGATCTAACCCAGTCTCTCCTTCCCCAGGTCTAAGGTTTATCTCAGGGGTCTAACCCAGTCTCTCCTCTCCTTCCCCAGGTCTAAGGTTTATCTCAGGGGTCTAACCCAGTCTCTCCTCTCCTTCCCCAGGTCTAAGGTTTATCTCAGGGGTCTAACCCAGTCTCTCCTTCCCCAGGTCTAAGGTTTATCTCAGAGGTCTAACCCAGTCTCTCCTCTCCTTCCCCAGGTTTGATCCCGTATAACTTCATCTGCGTGCGGACGGGCTCCATCCTGTCAGAGATCTCTTCCCTGGACGATATCTTCTCCTGGGGGACGCTGCTACAACTGTTGGCCATCGCCTGTGTGGCCCTGCTTCCCGGAGCCCTTATCAAGCGCTACAGCCAGAACCATCTCCAACTGGACGGGCTGAAGCAGAAGCAGCAGAATGGAGGACACAGACCCAACCAGGGACAAGCAGCTGATGACAGAAAGAGGAGATGACCCTCCTGAAATACAGACATGCAGTCAAACACACACCTGACCTGGGTCTGACTGGACTGGACTGGACTGGACACTATCACTACAGCTTTACTCAGAGGAGTTCAGATTTTTTTAGGGGAGGAGAGAAACGTCTTAACTGCCACTATGCCGAGGATACTTAAAGGTCATGAACAGTCAAAATCATGTTTTTCATGAAATTTGATGATATTTGGATGAAACCAGATCAAAGTATGAAAAATGACTGTTGCTCCTACATTGATAAAGTTTGATCAGGAGGCAGGATTGTTAAGGGAATAGGGTGACATCACTCTAACTTTAATTTCAGTACACCAATGTTAACGTTATATTTTCTTACCTAATTTAAATAAGTACCGCCTTGTTACCAACATTGGAGAAGGTGTGTTTGGAGGGGCGTGGCTTATATAGCTACTACTGGTGCCAAGATTTGACTGTAGGGTGTCAGCAAATATAATTAAAAGTTCACACTATTCATCTATGGTAAAGACACTTATGTCAACCCTTTCATCTGCGTCTGGTGTTAGCTAGTTACTGGCTAGCTGGGGGGGTGTTGTCATTCAACGCATCCGTCAGTGCTGCTGTGATCCAATTTCAATGTTGTTTGAGTTGCTTTGTGTATCACCAAATTTGCTAGAGATGATTTTACTGCAACACTGCAGCCAAGTTTGACATAGGGGTTTCAAAGAGCTGTCAGTCAAGGCGAGCTCATGAATATCAGCTCCCTGCCCACTCCGCCTGTCTTTTCAAACTTCCTGGTAGTTAGCCGTGAGGAAAAAGTCATTTTTCTTCAAATGTGGAGCATTTCAATCCCCAAAATATATTATGGGTGATATTTTAGTCAGTCAAAAGGCTGTTTTACATGGGAATCAGTATGAGTGTTTGGGACCGTTAAGAGATGGATGCACCTTTGAACTGTCTGTGACTTTGTGTCTGTGACTTGTGTTGGTGATTTTGCACTTGATGTCCATGCGCACCTGTCCAGAAAATGTGTGAAGTTAAGGTTAATGATGTTTTTGTAACTGCACTATAGATTTTACACAAGTAGCCTAGTGTGTATATACAGTGGAATGCAGCTAGATTTAGGTTTCCAACGCTTTGTTTTAAATGGAGAGGACATAATGCGTGGTGTTGTGAGGGAAGTTATTGTTCACCCAACTGGTAGTATTTTTATACTGTGTTGTCTTACTTCCTGCTAGCTGTGGAACGTGTCACTCCCAATAATAGCAGACCATCATGGGGGCTTGTGATGTCACCTGTGATACAGGGTAAAGGAACAGTACCTCATCTTGTGACACCATCTGGGATCATACAGGGTCAAGTAACCGTACATCTGGTACCTCAGGACTGTAGTGTAAACCAGGCCATACAGGGTCAAGTAACCGTACATCTGGTACCTCAGTACTGTAGTGTAAACCAGGCCATACAGGGTCAAGTAACCGTACATCTGGTACCTCAGTACTGTAGTGTAAACCAGGCCATACAGGGTCAAGTAACCGTACATCTGGTACCTCAGTACTGTAGTGTAAACCAGGCCATACAGGGTCAAGTAACCGTACATCTGGTACCTCAGTACTGTAGTGTAAACCAGGCCATACAGGGTCAAGTAACCGTACATCTGGTACCTCAGTACTGTAGTGTAAACCAGGCCATACAGGGTCAAGTAACCGTACATCTGGTACCTCAGTACTGTAGTGTAAACCACAGGCCATACAGGGTCAAGTAACCGTACATCTGGTACCTCAGTACTGTAGTGTAAACCAGGCCATACAGGGTCAAGTAACCGTACATCTGGTACCTCAGTACTGTAGTGTAAACCAGGCCATACAGGGTCAAGTAACCGTACATCTGGTACCTCAGTACTGTAGTGTAAACCAGGCCATACAGGGTCAAGTAACCGTACATCTGGTACCTCAGTACTGTAGTGTAAACCAGGCCATACAGGGTCAAGTAACCGTACATCTGGTACCTCAGTACTGTAGTGTAAACCACAGGCCATACAGGGTCAAGTAACCGTACATCTGGTACCTCAGTACTGTAGTGTAAACCACAGGCCATACAGGGTCAAGTAACCGTACATCTGGTACCTCAGTACTGTAGTGTAAACCACAGGCCATACAGGGTCAAGTAACCGTACATCTGGTACCTCAGTACTGTAGTGTAAACCAGGCCATACAGGGTCAAGTAACCGTACATCTGGTACCTCAGTACTGTAGTGTAAACCAGGCCATACAGGGTCAAGTAACCGTACATCTGGTACCTCAGTACTGTAGTGTAAACCAGGCCATACAGGGTCAAGTAACCGTACATCTGGTACCTCAGTACTGTAGTGTAAACCACAGGCCTTTCTATGCTTCCACAAAGCTGTGTCTTAGAGCTGAATACTAGTCTTGTTTTATCAAATCAACAATTAGAAGCTTTTGATTTGTTTCTTTGACATACATACATACATACATCATGGGTTTCTTATTCACAGTTTATTGTGGCAGTAGTTATGGTATGATCTAGCCATTATGCAACCCTGCTTGACTTGTACAAGACAGTCACCCAGTAAGCCAGCCAGTCACCCAGTAAGCCAGCCAGTCACCCAGTAAGCCAGACAGTCACCCAGTAAGCCAGCCAGTCACCCAGTAAGCCAGCCAGTCACCCAGTAAGCCAGCCAGTCACCCAGTAAGCCAGCCAGTCACCCAGTAAGCCAGACAGTCACCCAATAACATACCATGGAAGCAGATGTGTGTTCTTCTCACATGCTAGTCATGCAGCAGCATTGAGGTAGATAGACAGCCCATAACATCAGTGATTTTCAGTGAAAATACGACATTCAACCAATAATAATAATAATAATAATAATAATAATAATACACACAGCCACTCATACATACAATGACCTACAAGGCTGAGGCAGTCCGGCTAAACCCACAGCAATGACCTACAAGGCTGAGGCAGTCCGGCTAAACCCACAGCAATGACCTACAAGGCTGAGGCAATCAGGCTAAACCCACAGCAATGACCTACAAGGCTGAGGCAATCAGGCTAAACCCACAGCAATGACCTACAAGGCTGAGGCAGTCCGGCTAAACCCACAGCAATGACCTACAAGGCTGAGGCAATCAGGCTAAACCCACAGCAATGACCTACAAGGCTGAGGCAGTCCAGCTAAACCCACAGCAATGACCTACAAGGCTGAGGCAGTCCGGCTAAACCCACAGCAATGACCTACAAGGCTGAGGCAGTCCGGCTAAACCCCCAGCAATGACCTACAAGGCTGAGGCAGTCCGGCTAAACCCACAGCAATGACCTACAAGGCTGAGGCAGTCCGGCTAAACCCACAGCAATGACCTACAAGGCTGAGGCAATCAGGCTAAACCCACAGCAATGACCTACAAGGCTGAGGCAATCAGGCTAAACCCACAGCAATGACCTACAAGGCTGAGGCAGTCCGGCTAAACCCACAGCAATGACCTACAAGGCTGAGGCAGTCCGGCTAAACCCCCAGCAATGACCTACAAGGCTGAGGCAGTCCGGCTAAACCCCCAGCAATGACCTACAAGGCTGAGGCAGTCCGGCTAAACCCCCAGCAATGACCTACAAGGCTGAGGCAGTCCGGCTAAACCCCCAGCAATGACCTACAAGGCTGAGGCAGTCCGGCTAAACCCCCAGCAATGACCTACAAGGCTGAGGCAGTCAGGCTAAACCCACAGCACCTCAGTCATTTGACATCAATTATCTGACAAAACAAAGTGTTAAAAGGTAGACTCTGCAAAGGGACATCATCATACACAGCGGGGTCACTTCCTGCTTAAAGTAAGACATCAACAACAACATAATTCATATGTGAGGAGTAATTTAAACAAGATCATTCAGTGTTAAGTGCAAAAACTCACTAACCCTGCTTGTTAATACACAAAGACATTTGTATCACATTGATAAAACGTCATCAGAGGACAACATACCAGAGTATGGTGACATGATATTCGGAACAATAAATAGCAATGCATATGAATGATCATTATTGGCATAACATGAGCACCAGAAACATACACTTCTACACTTGTGTTCCACACAGAACGTGGACACGCTGTCTATTTGGCCATACATACTTAACCAGGCACGGCATGTGTTCCAGGAAACAATGTCAATGCATAGCCTTTAAAAACGGAATCAGCGATGATCTACAAGGTGGTTTTCAAGGCCTCACCTCTCGCTTTGAAATGACGTGTCATAGATCTGCTGTACCTCAAGTTGAGCCAGATAGATAGTACTGGTAACATAACATAGTGGGGGAAAAACATTTAAACCTTCATGACTTTCAAGTACATTACAACAGTAGTCTTACAAAACAACACGGCAGTTCAGTTGCATATTAAATAGTTGAATAGTCTCATTTTAGCCAGCGCAGACTTCTTAATGTCATGCAAAGAAGTCTGTATGAAATCCCGGAGCTGGTTAAGGGTGTGGATCTGATTGGTTCAGCTGGGATAGTAGCTGACTCAAGTGGCCGCTGTCACTTCATGCTTCCCAAATGGTATCCTATTCCCTACATAGTGCACTACTATTGACCAGAGCCTGGAAACACCATCTTTCTCTCTTCTGGGGTCCATTCAGGAGGGCGCAAATGTTACAGAAATGTTCAGATAGAAATGTATCACATAGAACAGATATGATTGTCTGAATGATATTTGGAAATGGGAACGCTAAATCGTGTCAGCTCTATCTCGTTACATTTCCAGCTGCAACTTTCTGAGCGTTTCATCTTACTGAATAGCAGTGTTGTAATATTCAAATCCAGGACTTAGGAGTCAAGGTTTAGTGACTTGACAACAACACTGCTGAATAGTGATACACCCTTCCTCCCCCGTTCTCCCCCGTTCTCCCCCTCCCCGGGAACGTTACATGGCCACGGGGGACATACTGCTGTTCCTCTCCATCGGTGGCGTCCAGCTCCTCTCAGTGAAGCAGTAGTGTAGGAGGGTGTCGTCCCTGAAGCCAAACTGGTGTGTGAGGTGTTGCAGTATCCCTCCTTGCTGGAGCTGAGCCCCATAGAGCTGGGCTTCCCCTCTGTCCCGGGCCAGACCCACCCTCACCAGCCAGTCCACCAGATCACTGCCCAGGAAAGTGGCCTTAGTCTGGGCCTGGGATGGAGGATAAGTCCCCTGACCAGGTCTCTCCCTGGAGCTCTCCCTCTCCTGAACCCTCTCTCCCTCACACCTGCGTATTAAAGGAAGGATTCACCTACTGGCCCATTGTTCAGGCTTTCCCCAGAAGCACTAGGGTGGAGAGATGGAGGAAGAGGAGAGAGAAAGAGAAGAGATAGTGGGAGTGAGGATGAGAGTTCAGTAAGGAAATGAAAAAGGTGAAAGTAGCTACAAGGACTGTGTACCACTCCAAAACCAGAATGCATTATTAGTGAATAAGACTGTGGTAAGTTCAGTCCATTTACAGAGTGTACAATGCATTTTCTAAAGACAGGATTAGTGGTAGAAACATGCAAGATATTAGCTGGGGTAAAATCATACGCCATGCATAGATAAAATGTTAAGAGAGAAAGTTTTGAACTAGTAGGTAACATGCAAGTTATGGAATATTATATCTGCACACTCAAATCAGTAGCATTTACGAGTCAACTGTTTTCATATTGATTCTAGAGCTTTGATTCTGCACCAATCAGACACATGTCCTATGAGTGCAATCACGCTACAAAAAAAATCCTAATTGATGTTTCTGTTGTGGCCTACCTTCTGATGGGCACTATGTCCTGAACACACTGGTCTTTATGATAGCGGACAAACTGAGTGCAGGCCAGCCTGATCTCCTCTGGAACCACCGAGGGGGGCTCCTCACTCTCCCTGCCCCGCCACAGGCTCACTAACCTGGGGACAGGACACACGCAGGCCCCTTAGAGGACAGAAGAACCAGATCCTCTACAGCCACACGTACCTGGCTCAGGCAAGTCTGACTTAGATCAGGCCTTGTGCTAACGTTGGGACAATACAACATACAGGAGGTGGTGCTAATGTTGGGACAATACAACATACAGGAGGTGATGCTAATGTTGGGACAATACAACATACAGGAGGTGGTGCTAATGTTGGGACAATACAACATACAGGAGGTGATGCTAATGTTGGGACAATACAACATACAGGAGGTGATGCTAATGTTGGGACAATACAACATACAGGAGGTGGTGCTAATGTTGGGACAATACAACATACAGGAGGTGGTGCTAATGTTGGGACAATACAACATACAGGAGGTGGTGCTAATGTCGGGACAATACAACATACAGGAGGTGGTGCTTTGAACAGAGTGTGATGGAAAGGAGTCATTGACGCCCTATACTCCCTGAGGTAAGTACGTAGTTCTTAGCTCACCTCTTCTTGAACGGCAGAATGATCAGATGCCTGTCCAGGCCAAAGATACCGAACGAAATGAAGCCCTGAGAAACATGAGATAAAGTAAACAACAGAAAGTCCCTTTCTATACTCATGATCTAATACCCACGTGAGCGTACCTGTCCATAGTTGGCCACAGCACAGAAGAACTGCAGCTCCAGGTACAGTCTACCAGGGTCCTGGTTGAACAACCACCATAGACAACTGGACAGGTTCTGAGAGACATGAGAGGGGGGAGGGAAAAGTGCACACTTTCAGGGAAGAGGGTAGAGAATGGAGTGAACTAGTGCACACTTCAGGGAAGAGGGTAGGTAGAGAAAGGGGACACGGCCAAGCAACAACAGAACAGAGCAGAGCAGAAGATATACCACTCACAGCCAGCAGGGAGACTATGAGGAGTAGAGACAACAGTACGTGTCTGACCAGCTGTCTGTCATCCTGGACCGGTGGACTAGACTGCTGCTGCTGGGTTTCACACAGCACCCCACACTGGCCTGGAGGGTACCATACAACAGTCAACAGGGTGGTATTCCATTAGCGCACACCGTAAAACAAAACGTTTTGCAACAGCATCACAGTCAACACAACCCACAGTTTACACAACAGGGACACAGTCAACACAACCCACAGTGGACACAACAGGGACACAGTCAACACAACCCACAGTGGACACAACAGGGACACAGTCAACACAACCCACAGTGGACACAACAGGGACACAGTCAACACAACCCACAGTGGACACAACAGGGACACAGTCAACACAACCCACAGTGGACACAACAGGGACACAGTCAACACAACCCACAGTGGACACAACAGGGACACAGTCAACACAACCCACAGTGGACACAACAGGTACACAGTCAACACAACCCACAGTGGACACAACAGGGACACAGTCAACACAACCCACAGTGGACACAACAGGGACACAGTCAACACAACCCACAGTGGACACAACAGGGACACAGTCAACACAACCCACAGTGGACACAACAGGGACACAGTCAACACAACCCACAGTGGACACAACAGGGACACAGTCAACACAACCCACAGTGGACACAACAGGGACACAGTCAACACAACCCACAGTGGACACAACAGGGACACAGTCAACACAACCCACAGTGGACACAACAGGGACACAGTCAACACAACCCACAGTGGACACAACAGGGACACAGTCAACAACAGGTCAGCACAGCCCGAAGTATCAGCCCCATAAACCTAGAACACAACTCCAACCAGAGCTGTAGTCATTCACTGTGTCTTCCTGTACCTGTTGGAGAGATGGGAGTGTGGTTCCTGGTGGCGCTGGCCATCCTGTCTGCCATGGGCTGGGTACAACTACAACAGTCTGGGAGGGGGGGCACGACAACAGCACACAGACAAGAGTTCTGAGTTACAGCAAACTACTCACACTGTTTAACAATATGTTAGGTTGGCAAGTTTAGGTTTTTACATACGAAGTTCGTAAACAAAATCCCCAATAAACCAATGCAGCCAAGTTTACAGAACTAGAAGGAACAACAACGTGTCTAGCTAGCTACCTCTGTTGTTGCTGGTCTCAGGTGGTGAGGGCTCCAGTGGGGGGGTCTGGTCATCCTGGTGTCCAGGGGACCTCAGGTCCTCTATAGTACCCGTGATGGAGGCTCTCTCCAGGGCTTGGTAGTTCTGGTTCTCCTTGGTGCTCTGGCTGAGACCCATCAGAGAGAAACCACCCACCAAGATGCTGCAGGAGACTACTACTGCAGTACTGATGATCTGAGAGAGGGGGGGGGGGGGGGGATAAAGAGAGAGAGGGGGGGGGGGATAAAGAGAGAGGGGGGGGGGGGGGGGGATAAAGAGAGAGAGAGAGGGGGGGAGAAAGAGAGAGGGGGGGGGGGGAAGAGAGAGAGAGAGGGGGGGAGAAAGAGAGAGGGGGGGGGGGGAAGAGAGAGAGAGAGGGGGGGAGATATATATATATATATATATATATATATATATATATATATGTGTGTAAAAACATTAGGACTGGCTCCAGATCTATGTGATCTGTTAAGTGGAGCCAACTCAGAGAGAACTATACAGTGGATCTGTATTCCAGTAAACTAAAACCACAGGTGGCCTCTCACCTGAGCCCTGCCATAGAAGAATGCAGAGTCTATTGTATCAGGCATCCTCTCTCCTGCCAGGAGCAGACCTCCTAGGATGAGGAATGGGATGCTGTGGAAGAGAACAACACTGTAAGGTTAAGTTTGACGAACACAAACATACAACACACTGTTTCACACACGACGTACCCCCAGCCAAAGACCAGGAAGACCCCAGGTGGAAGCCTCAGCAGATCGTCCTTCTTGGTCAGAACCAAACAGAGAGGAATGAGACCTATAGTAAGACAGACAGACAGAACCAACTCAGGGTTATTCCACAGATCCTGTACACCGTATCCAGGTGTGACACACACATACCAGTCCACACACACACGGTACATACCAGTCCACACACACACACGGTACATACCAGTCCACACACACGGTACATACCAGTCCACACACACACACGGTACATACCAGTCCACACACACGGTACATACCAGTCCACACACACACGGTACATACCAGTCCACACACACACGGTACATACCAGTCCACACACACACGGTACATACCAGTCCACACACACACACGGTACATACCAGTCCACACACACGGTACATACCAGTCCACACACACACGGTACATACCAGTCCACACACACACGGTACATACCAGTCCACACACACACGGTACATACCAGTCCACACACACACACGGTACATACCAGTCCACACACACGGTACATACCAGTCCACACACACACACGGTACATACCAGTCCACACACACACACGGTACATACCAGTCCACACACACACACGGTACATACCAGTCCACACACACACGGTACATACAAGTCCACACACACACGGTACATACCAGTCCACACACACACGGTACATACCAGTCCACACACACACACGGTACATACCAGTCCACACACACACACGGTACATACCAGTCCACACACACACACGGTACATACCAGTCCACACACACACACGGTACATACCAGTCCACACACACGGTACATACCAGTCCACACACACGGTACATACCAGTCCACACACACACGGTACATACCAGTCCACACACACACACGGTACATACCAGTCCACACACACACACGGTACATACCAGTCCACACACATACACGGTACATACCAGTCCAGACACACGGTACATACCTGTCCAGACACACGGTACATACCTGTCCAGACACACGTTACATACCTGTCCAGACACACGTTACATACCTGTCCAGACACACGGTACATACCAGCCAACACACACACACGGTACATACCAGTCCACACACACACACACGGTACATACCAGTGCACACACACACACGGTACATACCAGTCCACACACACACGGTACATACCAGTCCACACACACACACGGTACATACCAGTCCACACACATACACGGTACATACCAGTCCAGACACACGGTACATACCTGTCCAGACACACGGTACATACCTGTCCAGACACACGTTACATACCTGTCCAAACACACGTTACATACCTGTCCAGACACACGGTACATACCTGTCCAGACACACGGTACATACCTGTCCAGACACACGGTACATACCTGTCCAGACACACGTTACATACCTGTCCAGACACACGGTACATACCTGTCCAGACACACGGTACATACCTGTCCAGACACAGGGTACATACCTGTCCAGACACACGGTACATACCTGTCCAGACATATGTACTGTAGAGTGATCCATAGAGCAGTGTGAATGTCAACACCTGTCCCAAGATGTTCTCCTGCTTCACTACGAAGTTCCACAGGATCATACTGACACAAACTAGGAACTACATGGACAGACACATTAGTATAGATCACTTCCATATATGATATAGAACACAGGATGTATATTAAGGATATATGTAATAACCTGTGCGAGGAAGAGGTTCATAGCGAACATGTGTGGGAGCCTCTTGAACTTCTTACTGAGCAGAATAACAGCGATGGTCCACACCTACAACACAAACAGTGTATTCAGTGTTTAAACACAGCTTGAACCCACTAAAGATGCCAAAAGTCTCTGCAGAGTAGATTAGAATAAGAAAGCCATTAAAATACATAAATCGTCTTTAATTAAAGCTGCATTGTTCACCATGGAGTCAGTTAGCCCTGATCAACACCATGGAGTCAGTAAGCCCTGATCAACACCATGGAGTCAGTTAGCCCTGATCAACACCATGGAGTCAGTTAGCCCTGATCAACACCATGGAGTCAGTTAGCCCTGATCAACACCATGGAGTCAGTTAGCCCTGATCAACACCATGGAGTCAGTTAGCCCTGATCAACACCATGGAGTCAGTTAGCCCTGATCAACACCATGGAGTCAGTTAGCCCTGATCAACACCATGGAGTCAGTTAGCCCTGATCAACACCATGGAGTCAGTTAGCCCTGATCAACACCATGGATTCAGTTAGCCCTGATCAACACCATGGAGTCAGTTAGCCCTGATCAACACCATGGAGTCAGTAAGCCCTGATCAACACCATGGAGTCAGTTAGCCCTGATCAACACCATGGAGTCAGTTAGCCCTGATCAACACCATGGAGTCAGTTAGCCCTGATCAACACCATGGAGTCAGTTAGCCCTGATCAACACCATGGAGTCAGTTAGCCCTGATCAACACCATGGAGTCAGTTAGCCCTGATCAACACCATGGAGTCAGTTAGCCCTGATCAACACCATGGAGTCAGTTAGCCCTGATCAACACCATGGAGTCAGTAAGCCCTGATCAACACCATGGAGTCAGTTAGCCCTGATCAACACCATGGAGTCAGTTAGCCCTGATCAACACCATGGATTCAGTTAGCCCTGATCAACACCATGGAGTCAGTTAGCCCTGATCAACACCATGGAGTCAGTAAGCCCTGATCAACACCATGGAGTCAGTTAGCCCTGATCAACACCATGGAGTCAGTTAGCCCTGATCAACACCATGGAGTCAGTTAGCCCTGATCAACACCATGGAGTCAGTTAGCCCTGATCAACACCATGGAGTCAGTTAGCCCTGATCAACACCATGGAGTCAGTTAGCCCTGATCAACACCATGGAGTCAGTTAGCCCTGATCAACACCATCGAGTCAGTAAGCCCTGATCAACACCATGGAGTCAGTTAGCCCTGATCAACACCATGGAGTCAGTTAGCCCTGATCAACACCATGGAGTCAGTAAGCCCTGATCAACACCATGGAGTCAGTAAGCCCTGATCAACACCATGGAGTCAGTAAGCCCTGATCAACACCATGGAGTCAGTAAGCCCTGATCAACACCATGGAGTCAGTTAGCCCTGATCAACACCATGGAGTCAGTTAGCCCTGATCAACACCATGGAGTCAGTTAGCCCTGCTCAACCCCTTGCTTCAATCAGCGGAGTCAGACCGGACCACACATGGAGGAAAACCACAAAAGGCCACAGATAATAAAATCTACTGTGAAGTGAGATCTTTTACACAAAGTGAAAAGCCTATGGAAAACAGTCTCAAAGTCTCAGTCTTCTTCATTAGGCCTTCATGTAGCTATATGAAAGTAGAAAAAGAGAGAGAGAGAGGGAAAGATAGACAGAGAGAAAGAAAGTAATGTGAGAGAGAGAAAGAGAGGGGGAGATAGGGGGAGAAATAGCATGCTAGAGACAGAGAGAGAAAGAGAGAGAGAGAGAGATTAATCCAGATAAGAAAAGTGAGAGAAAGAACTGTCACCAGGGCGACCAGGCTGACGATGCTGATGTTGAAGCTAACGTTCTGCAGCTCAGTGACCAGGGGCTTGGGGTCCATCAGGGGGATGGTCAGGAGCCAGGCTGACACGTACATGATGGGGGCAGACAGGAACGTGCTGATCACCATCCCTGACGTCACCTACAGTAGGACAGACAGAGGTAGAGAGAGAGAGTCAGTAGCCAGGCTGGGCTGATACATGATGAAAAAAAATCCCTGAATCTCATGTTGGAGTGGATGTGTGTTTATAAGCCTTGGGTGTCTAAAAAGGTGGCTATTAGCTAAGAAATAAATGATGCATTTATGATGTTATACGCACCACTTCCAGCTCCATGTTATACTGTGATGTGTGTGTGTGTGTGTACACTGTATCAACACACCACTTCCTGCTCCATGTTATACTGTGATGTGTGTGTGTGTGTGTGTGTGTGTGTGTACACTGTATCAACGCACCACTTCCTGCTCCATGTTATACTGTGATGTGTGTGTGTGTGTGTGTGTGTGTGTGTGTGTACACTGTATCAACGCACCACTTCCAGCTCCATGTTGTAGTGTGATGTGTGTGTGTGTGTGTGTGTGTGTACTGTATCAACGCACCACTTCCAGCTCCATGTTGTAGTGTGATGTGTGTGTGTGATGTGTGTGTGTGTGTGTGTGTACTGTATCAACACACCACTTCCAGCTCCATGTTGTAGTGTGATGCGTAGATGGCTACGCTGGGAGCAGTGGGGAACACTCCGTAGAGAAAGGCATAGTTAGACAGGCTGGAGTGGTTCAGACAGCTGCTGTTGTAACCTGTAGAGTCTAGCAGGTCCAGCATGTCCTTACAGAGAAGAGGCATCACCAGCCTACATGGACACACAAACAGATAACACTGTGTTAGGACACTAGGACAGGACAGTACCACTAGGACAGGACAGTAACACTAGGACAGTAACACTAGGACAGGACAGTACCACTAGGACAGGGACAGTAACATTAGGACAGGACAGTACCACTAGGACAGGACAGTACCACTAGGACAGGACAGTACCACTAGGACAGGACAGTACCACTAGGACAGGGAAAGTAACACTAGGACAGGACAGTACCACTAGGACATGACAGTACCACTAGGACAGGACAGTACCACTAGGACAGGACAGTACCACTAGGACAGGACAGTAACACTAGGACAGGACAGTAACACTAGGACAGGACAGTAACATTAGGACAGTACCACTAGGACAGGACAGTACCACTAGGACAGTACCACTAGGACAGGACAGTAACACTAGGACAGGACAGTAACACTAGGACAGGACAGTAACACTAGGACAGGACAGTACCACTAGGACAGGACAGTAACACTAGGACAGGACAGTAACATTAGGACAGTACCACTAGGACAGGACAGTACCACTAGGAAAGTAACACTAGGACAGGACAGTACCACTAGGACAGGGACAGTACCACTAGGACAGGACAGTACCACTAGGACAGGACAGTACCACTAGGACAGGACAGTAACACTAGGACAGGACAGTACCACTAGGACAGGACAGTAACACTAGGACAGGACAGTAACACTAGGACAGGACAGTAACATTAGGACAGTACCACTAGGACAGGACAGTACCACTAGGACAGTACCACTAGGACAGGACAGTAACACTAGGACAGGACAGTAACACTAGGACAGGACAGTACCACTAGGACAGGACAGTAACACTAGGACAGTAACACTAGGACAGGACAGTACCACTAGGACAGGGACAGTAACACTAGGACAGGACAGTACCACTAGGACATGACAGTACCACTAGGACATGACAGTACCACTAGGACAGGACAGTAACACTAGGACAGGACAGTACCACTAGGACAGGACAGTAACACTAGGACAGGACAGTAACACTAGGACAGGACAGTAACATTAGGACAGTACCACTAGGACAGGACAGTACCACTAGGACAGTACCACTAGGACAGGACAGTAACACTAGGACAGGACAGTAACACTAGGACAGGACAGTACCACTAGGACAGGACAGTACCACTAGGACAGGACAGTAACACTAGGACAGGACAGTAACATTAGGACAGTACCACTAGGACAGGACAGTACCACTAGGACAGTACCACTAGGACAGGACAGTAACACTAGGACAGGACAGTAACACTAGGACAGGACAGTACCACTAGGACAGGACAGTACCACTAGGACAGGACAGTACCACTAGGACAGTACCACTAGGACAGTACAGTAACACTAGGACAGTACAGTACCACTAGGACAGTACAGTACCACTAGGACAGTACAGTACCACTAGGACAGTACCACTAGGACAGTACAGTACCACTAGGACAGGACAGTACCACTAGGACAGGACAGTACCACTAGGACAGGACAGTACCACTAGGACAGTACCACTAGGACAGTACAGTACCACTAGGACAGGACAGTACCACTAGGACAGGACAGTACCACTAGGACAGGACAGTACCACTAGGACAGGACAGTACCACTAGGACAGTACCACTAGGACAGGACAGTACCACTAGGACAGTACCACTAGGACAGGACAGTAACACTAGTACAGGACAGTAACATTAGGACAGTACCACTAGGACAGGACAGTACCACTAGGACAGTACCACTAGGACAGGACAGTAACACTAGGACAGGACAGTAACACTAGGACAGGACAGTACCACTAGGACAGGACAGTACCACTAGGACAGGACAGTACCACTAGGACAGTACAGTAACACTAGGACAGTACAGTAACACTAGGACAGTACCACTAGGACAGGACAGTACCACTAGGAAAGTAACACTAGGACAGGACAGTACCACTAGGACAGGGACAGTACCACTAGGACAGGACAGTACCACTAGGACAGGACAGTACCACTAGGACAGGACAGTAACACTAGGACAGGACAGTACCACTAGGACAGGACAGTAACACTAGGACAGGACAGTAACACTAGGACAGGACAGTAACATTAGGACAGTACCACTAGGACAGGACAGTACCACTAGGACAGTACCACTAGGACAGGACAGTAACACTAGGACAGGACAGTAACACTAGGACAGGACAGTACCACTAGGACAGGACAGTAACACTAGGACAGTAACACTAGGACAGGACAGTACCACTAGGACAGGGACAGTAACACTAGGACAGGACAGTACCACTAGGACATGACAGTACCACTAGGACATGACAGTACCACTAGGACAGGACAGTAACACTAGGACAGGACAGTACCACTAGGACAGGACAGTAACACTAGGACAGGACAGTAACACTAGGACAGGACAGTAACATTAGGACAGTACCACTAGGACAGGACAGTACCACTAGGACAGTACCACTAGGACAGGACAGTAACACTAGGACAGGACAGTAACACTAGGACAGGACAGTACCACTAGGACAGGACAGTACCACTAGGACAGGACAGTAACACTAGGACAGGACAGTAACATTAGGACAGTACCACTAGGACAGGACAGTACCACTAGGACAGTACCACTAGGACAGGACAGTAACACTAAGACAGGACAGTAACACTAGGATAGGACAGTACCACTAGGACAGGACAGTAACACTAGTACAGGACAGTAACATTAGGACAGTACCACTAGGACAGGACAGTACCACTAGGACAGTACCACTAGGACAGGACAGTAACACTAAGACAGGACAGTAACACTAGGATAGGACAGTACCACTAGGACAGGACAGTAACACTAGTACAGGACAGTAACATTAGGACAGTACCACTAGGACAGGACAGTACCACTAGGACAGTACCACTAGGACAGGACAGTAACACTAGGACAGGACAGTAACACTAGGACAGGACAGTACCACTAGGACAGGACAGTACCACTAGGACAGGACAGTACCACTAGGACAGTACCACTAGGACAGTACAGTAACACTAGGACAGGACAGTACCACTAGGACAGGACAGTACCACTAGGACAGGACAGTAACACTAGGACAGGACAGTAACACTAGGACAGGACAGTAACATTAGGACAGTACCACTAGGACAGGACAGTACCACTAGGACAGTACCACTAGGACAGGACAGTAACACTAGGACAGGACAGTAACACTAGGACAGGACAGTACCACTAGGACAGGACAGTACCACTAGGACAGGACAGTAACACTAGGACAGGACAGTAACATTAGGACAGTACCACTAGGACAGGACAGTACCACTAGGAAAGTAACACTAGGACAGGACAGTACCACTAGGACAGGGACAGTACCACTAGGACAGGACAGTACCACTAGGACAGGACAGTACCACTAGGACAGGACAGTAACACTAGGACAGGACAGTACCACTAGGACAGGACAGTAACACTAGGACAGGACAGTAACACTAGGACAGGACAGTAACATTAGGACAGTACCACTAGGACAGGACAGTACCACTAGGACAGTACCACTAGGACAGGACAGTAACACTAGGACAGGACAGTAACACTAGGACAGGACAGTACCACTAGGACAGGACAGTACCACTAGGACAGGACAGTAACACTAGGACAGGACAGTAACATTAGGACAGTACCACTAGGACAGGGCCAGTAACACTAGGACAGGACAGTACCACCAGGACATGACAGTACCACTAGGACATGACAGTACCACTAGGACAGGACAGTAACACTAGGACAGGACAGTACCACTAGGACAGGACAGTAACACTAGGACAGGACAGTAACACTAGGACAGGACAGTAACATTAGGACAGTACCACTAGGACAGGACAGTACCACTAGGACAGTACCACTAGGACAGGACAGTAACACTAGGACAGGACAGTAACACTAGGACAGGACAGTACCACTAGGACAGGACAGTACCACTAGGACAGGACAGTAACACTAGGACAGGACAGTAACATTAGGACAGTACCACTAGGACAGGACAGTACCACTAGGACAGTACCACTAGGACAGGACAGTAACACTAGGACAGGACAGTACCACTAGGACAGGACAGTACCACTAGGACAGGACAGTACCACTAGGACAGTACCACTAGGACAGTACAGTAACACTAGGACAGTACAGTACCACTAGGACAGTACAGTACCACTAGGACAGTACCACTAGGACAGTACAGTACCACTAGGACAGGACAGTACCACTAGGACAGGACAGTACCACTAGGACAGGACAGTACCACTAGGACAGTACCACTAGGACAGTACAGTACCACTAGGACAGGACAGTACCACTAGGACAGGACAGTACCACTAGGACAGGACAGTACCACTAGGACAGGACAGTACCACTAGGACAGTACCACTAGGACAGGACAGTACCACTAGGACAGTACCACTAGGACAGGACAGTAACACTAGTACAGGACAGTAACATTAGGACAGTACCACTAGGACAGTACCACTAGGACAGGACAGTAACACTAGGACAGGACAGTAACACTAGGACAGGACAGTACCACTAGGACAGGACAGTACCACTAGGACAGGACAGTACCACTAGGACAGTACAGTAACACTAGGACAGTACAGTAACACTAGGACAGTACCACTAGGACAGGACAGTACCACTAGGACAGTACCACTAGGACAGTACCGTACCACTAGGACAGTACCACTAGGACAGTACAGTACCACTAGGACAGTACAGTACCACTAGGACAGGACAGTACCACTATGACAGTATCACTAGGACAGGACAGTACCACTAGGACAGTACAGTACCACTAGGACAGTAACACTAGGACAGGACAGTACCACTAGGACAGTACAGTACCACTAGGACAGTACAGTACCAATAGGACAGTAACACTAGGACAGGACAGTACCACTAGGACAGGACAGTACCACTAGGACAGGACAGTACCACTAGGACAGGACCACTAGGACAGGACAGTACCACTAGGACAGTACAGTACCAATAGGACAGTAACACTAGGACAGGACAGTACCACTAGGACAGGACAGTACCACTAGGACAGGACCACTAGGACAGGACAGTACCACTAGGACAGGACAGTACCACTAGGACAGGACAGTACCACTAGGACAGTACAGTACCACTAGGACAGTACAGTACCACTAGGACAGGACAGTAACACTAGGACAGGACAGTACCACTAGGACAGGGACAGTAACACTAGGACAGTACAGTACCACTAGGACAGGGACAGTAACACTAGGACAGTACAGTACCACTAGGACAGGGACAGTAACACTAGGACAGGGACAGTACAGTACCACACCACTAGAACAGTACAGTACCACTAGGACAGGGACAGTAACACTAGGACAGGGACAGTAACACTAGGACAGGGACAGTACCACTAGGACAGTACAGTACCACTAGGACAGGGACAGTACCACTAGGACAGTACAGTACCACTAGAACAGTACAGTACCACTAGGACAGGGACAGTAACACTAGGACAGGGACAGTACCACTAGGACAGTACAGTACCACTAGAACAGTACAGTACCACTAGGACAGGGACAGTAACACTAGGACAGGGACAGTAACACTAGGACAGTACAGTACCACTAGGACAGGGACAGTAACACTAGGACAGGGACAGTAACACTAGGACAGGGACAGTAACACTAGGACAGGGACAGTAACACTAGGACAGGGACAGTACCACTAGGACAGGGACAGTAACACTAGGACAGGGACAGTAACACTAGGACAGGGACAGTACCACTAGGACAGTACAGTACCACTAGGACAGTACAGTACCACTAGGACAGTACAGTACCACTAGGACAGGGACAGTAACACTAGGACAGGGACAGTACCACTAGGACAGTACAGTACCACTAGGACAGGGACAGTAACACTAGGACAGGGACAGTACAGTAAAAATAGGACAGTACAGTACCACTAGGACAGTACAGTACCACTAGAACAGTACAGTACCACTAGGACAGGGACAGTACAGTACCACTAGGACAGGGACAGTAACACTAGGACAGGGACAGTACAGTACCACTAGGACAGTACAGTACCACTAGGACAGTACAGTACCACTAGGACAGGGACAGTACCGTACCACTAGGACAGGGACAGTACCACTAGGACAGTACAGTACCACTAGGACAGGGACAGTAACACTAGGACAGGGACAGTACCACTAGGACAGTACAGTACCACTAGGACAGTACAGTACCACTAGGACAGTACCACTAGGACAGGACAGTACCACTAGGACAGGGACAGTAACACTAGGACAGGGAGAGTACCACTAGGACAGTACCACTAGGACAGTACAGTACCACTAGGACAGGGAGAGTACCACTAGGACAGTAACACTAGGACAGTACAGTACCACTAGGACAGTACAGTACCACTAGGACAGGGAGAGTACCACTAGGACAGTAACACTAGGACAGGGACAGTAACACTAGGACAGGGACAGTAACACTAGGACAGGGACAGTACAGTACCACTAGGACAGGGACAGTACAGTACCACTAGGACAGGGACAGTACCACTAGGACAGGGACAGTAACACTAGGACAGGGACAGTAACACTAGGACAGGGACAGTAACACTAGGACAGGGACAGTAACACTAGGACAGGGACAGTACAGTACCACTAGGACAGTACAGTACCACTAGGACAGGACAGTACCACTATGACAGTATCACTAGGACAGGACAGTACCACTAGGACAGTACAGTACCACTAGGACAGTAACACTAGGACAGGACAGTACCACTAGGACAGTACAGTACCACTAGGACAGTACAGTACCAATAGGACAGTAACACTAGGACAGGACAGTACCACTAGGACAGGACAGTACCACTAGGACAGGACAGTACCACTAGGACAGGACCACTAGGACAGGACAGTACCACTAGGACAGTACAGTACCAATAGGACAGTACCACTAGGACAGGACAGTACCACTAGGACAGGACAGTACCACTAGGACAGGACAGTACCACTAGGACAGGACAGTACCACTAGGACAGGACAGTACCACTAGGACAGTACAGTACCACTAGGACAGGACAGTAACACTAGGACAGGACAGTACCACTAGGACAGGGACAGTAACACTAGGACAGTACAGTACCACTAGGACAGTACAGTACCACTAGGACAGGGACAGTAACACTAGGACAGTACAGTACCACTAGGACAGTACAGTACCACTAGGACAGGGACAGTAACACTAGGACAGGGACAGTACAGTACCACACCACTAGAACAGTACAGTACCACTAGGACAGGGACAGTAACACTAGGACAGGGACAGTAACACTAGGACAGGGACAGTACCACTAGGACAGTACAGTACCACTAGGACAGGGACAGTACCACTAGGACAGTACAGTACCACTAGAACAGTACAGTACCACTAGGACAGGGACAGTAACACTAGGACAGGGACAGTACCACTAGGACAGTACAGTACCACTAGGACAGTACAGTACCACTAGGACAGGGACAGTAACACTAGGACAGTACAGTACCACTAGGACAGGGACAGTAACACTAGGACAGGGACAGTAACACTAGGACAGGGACAGTAACACTAGGACAGGGACAGTACCACTAGGACAGGGACAGTAACACTAGGACAGGGACAGTACCACTAGGACAGGGACAGTAACACTAGGACAGGGACAGTACCACTAGGACAGTACAGTACCACTAGGACAGGGACAGTACCACTAGGACAGTACAGTACCACTAGGACAGGGACAGTAACACTAGGACAGGGACAGTACCACTAGGACAGTACAGTACCACTAGGACAGTACCACTAGGACAGGGACAGTACCACTAGGACAGTACAGTACCACTAGGACAGTACCACTAGGACAGGGCAGTACCACTAGGACAGGGACAGTAACACTAGGACAGGGACAGTACAGTACCACTAGAACAGTACAGTACCACTAGGACAGGGACAGTACAGTACCACTAGGACAGGGACAGTAACACTAGGACAGGGACAGTACAGTACCACTAGGACAGTACAGTACCACTAGGACAGGGACAGTACCGTACCACTAGGACAGGGACAGTACCACTAGGACAGTACAGTACCACTAGGACAGGGACAGTAACACTAGGACAGGGACAGTAACACTAGGACAGGGACAGTACCACTAGGACAGTACAGTACCACTAGGACAGTACAGTACCACTAGGACAGTACCACTAGGACAGGACAGTACCACTAGGACAGGGACAGTAACACTAGGACAGGGAGAGTACCACTAGGACAGTAACACTAGGACAGTACAGTACCACTAGGACAGTACAGTACCACTAGGACAGGGAGAGTACCACTAGGACAGTAACACTAGGACAGTACAGTACCACTAGGACAGTACAGTACCACTAGGACAGGGAGAGTACCACTAGGACAGTAACACTAGGACAGGGACAGTAACACTAGGACAGGGACAGTAACACTAGGACAGGGACAGTACAGTACCACTAGGACAGGGACAGTACAGTACCACTAGGACAGGGACAGTACCACTAGGACAGGGACAGTACCACTAGGACAGGGACAGTAACACTAGGACAGGGACAGTAACACTAGGACAGGGACAGTAACACTAGGACAGGGACAGTACAGTACCACTAGGACAGTACAGTACCACTAGGACAGGGACAGTACCACTAGGACAGGGACAGTAACACTAGGACAGGGACAGTAACACTAGGACAGGGACAGTAACACTAGGACAGGGACAGTAACACTAGGACAGGGACAGTAACACTAGGACAGGGACAGTACCACTAGGACAGGGACAGTAACACTAGGACAGGGACAGTACCACTAGGACAGTACAGTACCACTAGGACAGTACAGTACCACTAGGACAGGGACAGTAACACTAGGACAGGACAGTACCACTAGGACAGGGACAGTAACACTAGGACAGGGACAGTACCACTAGGACAGTACAGTACCACTAGGACAGGGACAGTAACACTAGGACAGGGACAGTACCACTAGGACAGTACAGTACCACTAGGACAGTACAGTACCACTAGGACAGGGACAGTAACACTAGGACAGTACAGTACCACTAGGACAGGGACAGTAACACTAGGACAGGGACAGTACCACTAGGACAGGGACAGTAACACTAGGACAGTACAGTACCACTAGGACAGGACAGTACCACTAGGACAGGGACAGTAACACTAGGACAGGGAGAGTACCACTAGGACAGTACAGTACCACTAGGACAGGGACAGTACCACTAGGACAGGGACAGTACAACTAGGACAGGACAGTACCACTAGGACAGGGACAGTACCACTAGGACAGGGACAGTAACACTAGGACAGGGACAGTACAGTACCACTAGGACAGGGACAGTACCACTAGGACAGGGACAGTAACACTAGGACAGGGACAGTAACACTAGGACAGGGACAGTACAGTACCACTAGGACAGGGACAGTACCACTAGGACAGGGACAGTAACACTAGGACAGGGACAGTACAGTACCACTAGGACAGTACAGTACCACTAGGACAGGGACAGTAACACTAGGACAGGGACAGTACAGTACCACTAGGACAGTACAGTACCACTAGGACAGGGACAGTAACACTAGGACAGGGAGAGTACCACTAGGACAGTACAGTACCACTAGGACAGGGACAGTAACACTAGGACAGGGAGAGTACCACTAGGACAGGGACAGTACCACTAGGACAGGGACAGTACCACTAGGACAGGACAGTACCACTAGGACAGGGACAGTAACACTAGGACAGGGACAGTACCACTAGGACAGGGACAGTAACACTAGGACAGGGACAGTACAGTACCACTAGGACAGGGACAGTACCACTAGGACAGGGACAGTAACACTAGGACAGGGACAGTAACACTAGGACAGGGACAGTACAGTACCACTAGGACAGGGACAGTACCACTAGGACAGGGACAGTAACACTAGGACAGGGACAGTACAGTACCACTAGGACAGTACAGTACCACTAGGACAGGGACAGTAACACTAGGACAGGGACAGTACAGTACCACTAGGACAGTACAGTACCACTAGGACAGGGACAGTAACACTAGGACAGGGACAGTACCACTAGGACAGGGACAGTACCACTAGGACAGGGAGAGTACCACTAGGACAGTACAGTACCACTAGGACAGTACAGTACCACTAGGACAGGGACAGTAACACTAGGACAGGGACAGTACAGTACCACTAGGACAGGGACAGTAACACTAGGACAGGGACAGTACCATTAGGACAGGGACAGTAACACTAGGACAGTACAGTACCACTAGGACAGTACAGTACCACTAGGACAGGGAGAGTACCACTAGGACAGTAACACTAGGACAGTACAGTACCACTAGGACAGGGACAGTACCACTAGGACAGGGACAGTACCACTAGGACAGGGACAGTACCACTAGGACAGGGACAGTACCACTAGGACAGGGACAGTACCACTAGGACAGGGACAGTACCACTAGGACAGGGACAGTACCACTAGGACAGGGACAGTACCACTAGGACAGGGACAGTACCACTAGGACAGGGACAGTACCACTAGGACAGGGACAGTAACACTAGGACAGGGACAGTAACACTAGGACAGGGACAGTACAGTACCACTAGGACAGTACCACTAGGACAGGGACAGTACAGTACCACTAGGTTGATAATGACTTGAATGGGAATGTCAGTTCTTGTCATTTCTCCAACTCACAGTTTGGCAGTGATGAGGAGGATAA
Source organism: Coregonus lavaretus (assembly GCF_964263955.1). Taxonomy (NCBI): domain Eukaryota; kingdom Metazoa; phylum Chordata; class Actinopteri; order Salmoniformes; family Salmonidae; genus Coregonus; species Coregonus lavaretus. The sequence continues at coordinate 1,497,616 of NC_140022.1, forward strand.
GGGTTACTCCAGTAGACCTGGTGAGCTTCCCCACCTGTCCCACCATAGATAGTCCCAGGTAGAAGAGCGCTGCTCCTCCAAAGGAGTTGGCCAGGCCGTCCACAAACTCCTCCATCACAGCAGGGATCCTCTGGCCCAGGGCAAAGTGGGAAACCATCCCTACCACCACCATGAACACTATCGGGTTCTTCAGTACCTAGAAAATAGATTAGAATAAAAGTGAGACACGATGCCCACCAGCCACCACCGTATAGAATAATACTTTACTGTCCATTTTCCTTACAGTCCACACAAATGTGTTTTATTGCTTTTAACCCAACCCCCTAAGACACACCCTGACACCATGTTTAACCCACTAAGACACACCCTGACACCATGTTTTAACCCACTAAGACATACCCTGACACCATGTTTTAACCCACTAAGACACACCCTGACACCATGTTTTAACCCACTAAGACACACCCTGACACAATGTTTTAACCAAACCCCCTAAAACACACCCTGACACCATGTTTTAACCCACTAAGACATACCCTGACACCATGTTTTAACCCACTAAGACACACCCTGACACCATGTTTTAACCCACTAAGACACACCCTGACACAATGTTTTAACCAAACCCCCTAAAACACACCCTGACACCATGTTTTAACCCCCTAAGACACACCCTGACACCATGTTTTAACCCACTAAGACACACCCTGACACCATGTTTTAACCCACCCCCCTAAGACACACCCTGACACCATGTTTTAACCAAACCCCCTAAAACACACCCTGACACCATGTTTTAACCCACTAAGACACACCCTGACACCATGTTAACCACCTAAGACACACCCTGACACCATGTTAACCACCTAAGACACAACCTGACACCATGTTTAACCCACTAAGACACAACCTGACACCATGTTTTAACCCACTAAGACACACCCTGACACCATGTTTAACCCACTAAGACACACCCTGACACCATGTTTTAACCCACTAAGACACACCCTGACACCATGTTTAACCCACTAAGACACACCCTGACACCATGTTTAACCCACTAAGACACACCCTGACACCATGTTTTAACCCACTAAGACACACCCTGACACCATGTTTTAACCCCCTAAGACACAACCTGACACCATGTTTTAACCCACTAAGACACCATGACACTATGTTTTAACCCCCTAAGACACACCCTGACACCATGTTTTAACCCCCTAAGACACAACCTGACACCATGTTTTAACCCCCTAAGACACAACCTGACACCATGTTTTAAGACACACCCTGACACCATGTTTTAACACACTAAGACACACCCTGACACCATGTTTTAACCCTCTAAGACACACCCTGACACCATGTTTTAACCAAACCCCCTAAGACACAACCTGACACCATGTTTTAACCCACTAAGACACCATGACACTATGTTTTAACCCCCTAAGACACACCCTGACACCATGTCATGTTTTAACCCACTAAGACACACACCCTGACACCATGTTTTCTAACCTTCATTACTCACTGTGATATTAGGATGTTTTTCATTCTTATCACAGCTAGCTAACAGATCCTTTCACTCTAATTTCCTACATATTTTGTACTTTTATTGAATGTTAAATATGTTCCTTGACCAATAAAGAATAAAACACCATTTAATGTAATTTGCAAACAAAAAACTATTGATCACAGAAAAAAAAGCAATCACCTGCAGCAGCACCACTCCGATGATCTGCAACTTTCCCTGCTGTCTCTCTGGGTGGTCCTTCCACTTCTGGAGCTCACAGAAGGCAAACCCTATGGGATTGAGCAACATCAGGGAGACAGGAGCCACCAGGTAGATGTACTGCAGGTACTCCGGATAAGTGTTCCTGTACAGGGCATCCACTGCAGGGAGCAGGGGGGGGGGGCAGATGTTAGTGTATGGTTTCCAAACCATTCCTCAGGGACCCCCAGATGTTCCAACAAATACAGTGTATTCGGAAAGTATTCAGACTACTTGACTTTTTCCACATTTTGTTACGTTACAACCTTATTCTAAAATGGATTAAAAATAATAATAATCAATCTACACACAATACCCCATAATTACATTTTTTGAAATGTTTGCAAATTTATTAAAAATAAAAAACAGAAATACCTTATTTACATAAGTATTCAGACCCTTTGCTATGAGACTCGAAATTGAGCTCAGGTGGATACTGTTTCCATTGATCATCCTTGAGAAGTTTCTACAACTTGATTGGCGTCCACCTGTGGTAAATTCAATTGATTGGACATGATTTGGAAAGGCAGACTTGTCTATATAAGGTCCCACAGTTGACAGTGCATGTCAGAGCAAAAGCCATGAGGTCAAAGGAATAGTCCATAGAGCTCTGAGACAGGATTGTGTCGAGGCACAGATCTGGGGAAGGGTACCAAAAAATGTCTGCAGCATTGAAGGTCCCCAAGAACACGGTGGCCTCAATCATTCTTAAAAAAATAAGTTTGGAACCACCAAGACTTTTTCTAGAGCTGGCCGCCCGGCCAAACTGAGCAATCGGGGGAGAAGGGCCTTGGTCAGGGAGGTGACCAAGAACCCGATAGTCACTCTGACAGAGCTCCAGAGTTCCTCTGTGAAGATGGGAGAACCTTCCAGAAGGACAACCATCTCTGCAGCACTCCACCAATCAGGCCTTTATGGTAGAGTGGCCAGACTGAAGCCACTCCTCAGTAAAAGGCACATGACAGCCCGCTTGGAGTTTGCCAAAAGGCACCTAAAGGACTCTCAGACCATGAGAAACAAGATTCTCTGGTCTGATGAAACCAAGATTGAACTCTTTGGCCTGAATGCCAAGCGTCACGTCTGGAGGAAACCAGGCACTGCTCAATACCTGGCCAATACCATCCCTACGGTGAAGCATGGGGGTGGCAGCATCATGCCGTGGGGATGTTTTTCAGCGGCAGGGACTGGGAGACTAGTCAGGATTGAGGGAAAGATGAACGTAGCAAAGTACAGAGAGATCCTTGATGAAGTCCTGAGCACTCTGGAGCAGGTTATCAGACTAGGGCGAAGGTTCCCCTTCCAACAGCACAACGACCCTAAGCACAGAGCCAAGACAATGCAGGAGTGGCTTCGGGACAAGTTTCTGAATGTCCTTGAGTTGCCCAGCCAGAGCCGGACCCGATCGAACATCTCTGGAGAGACCTGAAAATAGCTGTGCTGCGACGCTCCCCATCCAACCTGACAGAGCTTGAGAGGATCTGCAGAGAAGAATGGGAGAAACTCCCCAAATACAGGTGTGCCAAAGCTTGTAGCATCATACCCAAGAAGACTCAAGGCTGTAATCGCTGCCAAAGGTGCTTCAACAAAGTACTGAGTAAAGGGTCTGAATACCCTTGGTCCTCTGTAACTCAGCTGGTAGAGCACGGCACTTGTAACGCCAAGGTAGTGGGTTCGATCCCCGGGACCACCCATACACAAAAATGTATGCACGCATGACTGTAAGTCGCTTTGGATAAAAGCGTCTGCTAAATGGCATATTATTATTATTATTATTACTTATGAAAATGTGATATTTCCGTTTTTTTATTTGTAATAAATTTGCAAAAATGTCTAAACCTGTTTTCTCTTTGTCATTATGGAGTATTGTGTAGATTGATGGGAAAAAAACAATATTCAATTTTAGAATAAGGCTGTAATGTAACAAAATGTGGAAAAAGTGAAGGGATCTGAATACTTTCCAAATGCACTGTATTTGGAACGGCTGGGACTGTTTTGAGAAAGAGGATGAACTTTCCAAAGCAAAATAAAATAGCCCTGTTGTACTACTATCACATTCCAAAAGACAACTATCCTCACCAATAGGATACCCCAGGGCGAAGTCGTTGCTCTGCGTAGCGAAGATGGAGTAGAGTCCTGCCTTGCTGTACCTGCTCTCTGGACTGGCCACGGATAGCGTCAGAACACACACCAGGACGAACACCGACACCTTGGCTATCAGGATACTCCACAGGAACGACCAGATCACATTATTAAAGTCCAACAGAACCATGTTCTTGAAGAGCAGCGCCGGAAGGGCGAACTTAGACACAAAGTTCCCCAGTCCTTTAGCTTGACAGGAGGTGATTATGTCGGTCCTACCGGCGATGTATCCACACAGGATGATCCCAAAACACTCCAGGAGAGCCGGGAAGAGCTTGTCGATAGACATGGCTTGGGTGGAGGAGAGGGGGTTGTGGGATATGTTCTTGCCATGGATGGCTACGTAGGTATCCATGCTTGTTTTGTGGTTGAATGAGCACTAAATTACTTCACAGATAGGAATACCTTTCGATATCTGAGTACAGAACAGTCGTGCTGGGCACCAGTTCAGGCTAACACATCCGTAATGCCCTTGTTGAAAAGAGAATCTATGGTGAATAGTGGGATAGGTCATACACTTTCTTGGTTGTCAGAAAAACATATGCAATACCTAGGACCAATCGCGTTTCCTGACCAAGTGACAAGTCTAGGAAAAACTCCTGGCCCTACCAATACCCTATCCAGGAGAGGGAGAATGCGGTGAATCTGTTGTCAAAAAGAACCAATACAAAACTATTTACAAGGAGTGCAGTGCTGATGACATACATACCACAGATAATATAGCGTTATAGCCTACTCCCAACTGTGCCTTGAAACTGCTTTCAAAAATAGTCATGGGGGATTTCATCATGTGAGGAGAGAGATTAACGTTTTATACGTGTAGCTCGTGAAGTCTTGAACGATGTCAATTATTGGATTTGGAGCTAGGTACTGTAGCTAGCTAGCATGCTTTTATTATTTTTTTTGCTATTCTTTGCTAACAGTTACATCTAGCTAGCTCGCTCGCTTGCCAAAAACATGTTGCGAAAATACAAGATAAAAGCGTCATACCTTAGACATCTTGCGACGAGATATTGCATATTTAACACGCGATTGTCGTTTTTTAAAAATTAAAATGTAGTTATATAGTCAAAATCGTCCTATCTATTGCTGTTGACAGCTAGCTAACGGTAATACAAACACATGCTATTCTCATTTGGTGTATGGTATCCCTGGGACGTCACAACTCTGACGTTGCCCCATTGAAGTTGAAATGTAAAATGGTAAGGGTTAAGGTTATAGTAAGGGTAGGGGTTAAGGTTAGGGTTTAGGTTATGACGTCCCAATGATTCCGTTTAGCGCTAACCATTCTCCTCTGTGGTCTGTTTCGTGCAACTGTTCAACAACGCCCTAAATTATGAGTGACAAGCCAGGCATCCAATTATCGCTCAAGTATGTTGTTTTGAGGAGCTATACTCGGGTTTGATTGGGTGGGAAAGCGACCGGACACTGACGTTGGTAAGGGTCTCTCGAGGTGCGTAATAATGTGAGTTAAGACATGTCAATAAATCAATACATTTAGGTAAATTAATCAATTAATTAGCTAAGACTGGACACCTTTATAATATATACAAATCTAGAATACTCCACTAGCTACATATCCCCCTAAAAATTTGATTAGATTCTAAATATTGTAATTAGAGAGTGTTAGCAAAGCAACTAACTTCCTCTATAGTGTATGAGCCACAAGAAGTCTCAATTTCAACTTTATTCGCTTTATTTAGAAAATCCATTTGGAAATAGTTTGTTTTGTTTTACAATGAAAAGCTTCAGGAAGAAAATACACTGAAAGGCTGAAACAAAAGCAGTTGAATGCATCTAAAAAATAAGATAACTTCCTTTGAATCCAAAGTGCATAAAGCACTCGGTAGTACCATTGGAAATGTCATAGGGAACTAATCTCCCGTGGGCAGTTTGTGTAGCTGACCAAACTACGCAATATTTTACTTCTGGGTTAACAGAGACAACGAGGGCACAAGAGACAACAGAATTAATAATGAAAGAACACTGAAAGAAAAAATGTCCCCATGAGGAACGTCATTCATTATTCCTGTCACCTGAGGAGGAACTAACTTGAATGGTCCTCTTTTTAAAACGTTCCATTTCTGCTGGATGTTTCTGGCTGTTTGGTCTTTGGTAGTCTGTGGAAAGAGACTATGTCCTAGTGCAGCCGATTGTCTTTGGTCAAACACGCAACATGTTCATGCCATTTCCACATTCTCTCTTCAGAAATACATATTATCATCTTTACAGAACAGAGAAAACACTGAGGCCAAACATAGCCCTTACTCAGCATACATCCAGCATATTTTGATCCATTTTCATATCCTCCTAGCATACATTAAAACACTCGCAAATTCTATGAGCAAGCGCATTCGTATCATAACTTCAGCATCATGTATAACATTTTAATACATTTTAATGATTTACTTTCATAGGTCAACTATTGGATTGTCACTCTGCAAGTGGTTCTGAGACAAGCTTGATGTTAATATCAAGTAGAGGAGGCTACCCAGAGCAGCAGTACAGAAGCAGAAGATAATACTGTAACTGTATAGTCAAAGAAATAGTCAAATACATAACTTCGAAAATAAAAACAAATAATCCTTCCCAACAACTTAAATCCTACAAAGTAAAACTAACATCCTTCATGAGTGACAGTGACAGTTGTTTTCTTTCAAGGCAAAAATAAAACGTTCAATTTTCACCAAAAGTTCAATCAACACATACTGTAACACACAAGCGTCCATTTTGTCTCTACCTTGTAAAAAACAAAGTTCAAGACATGCCGTGAACTGCACATGACTGTGATAATCGTATGGGAAGTACCCTTTGACGGTTAGAATAATGTAACTTATATGCTATAGTTTGGTTGCCCTTTGGTAAAGACAGGCACAGCATTCAACATCATTGTTTTCCTTAAATCTCATAAAGATCCTTCATAACAAAACTGCATAAAAAAAAAGGCACAGTGAAAAATGATAAGAAAAGTAAACAGTTTCAACACTACATAGTGGAGCAAAACCAAATGCATAGCCTATAAAACGAGCCTCTGTTGCCACTTTGTTTGTTTGGGTGCTGTTCGTTAATGACAATATTTTGTAAACTCCAGGCAGAAATACGTGGTTGTGTGAGTCCCACTGCAAATATGGTCCATCCATGAGGTGCTATAAGCCTCATACACAGAGGCAGTGGGAGTTACAGACTTACATCCATGTACTCTGAGGGAGGGACAGATGGAGGGATGGATGGAGAGATGGATGAAGAGGAGATATCCCAAACATGACCCCCTCCTTCACCTGGGGATAGGGGGTAGCGGGGGCGCACCCCTCGACTTTTTATCTGAACCTGGACAGGAAAGAGGGAAAAGGAAGTCTGACATGTCAAGCAGGCTGTAAAGGACAGGAAGATACTCTGAAGGCACACTGACATGTCAAGCAGGCTGTAAAGGACAGGAAGATACTCTGAAGGCACATTTTAATACTTTCAGGAGGAAACAGACTTGGGTCAAATGAATACATGTATCAAACACTTGATTTAGCTTGGAGTTTGTTGAAGCGCAGCGCAAGTATTTGACATTTGACCCTGGTCTGGGAGGAAAGCCCTTGGTTCCTACCTCTGCCATCGGTCTTGGTCAACTTGCTCGGGTATGTCTTCTGACAGGACACGTAAGGCTCTGGGACAGGGAGGTCTGAGACAGGGTGGAACTGGAACCGGGCCTCCCAATCATCTGACAGAGAGAGAAACACAACTCTCAGTTGGGTCAGTTAAAGAGCTATATGTGACCAACTGGGTTCAAACCCGGGTCTCCTGGGCACCACAAAACTGTTAGCGCACTGAGCTAAAGCCAAGTCATTAACGATGGGAGCTAAGGGTGCATTAGGAAATAAGGTCTCAAGCACGGTTACTCATCACGAGTTCCTTCCGTTACACTCACCTACGTGTTGGTGATGGGAGTTCTGGAAGCCGTTGCCCATGGGGGGAGGTGGGGGAGGAGGGCCTCCTATGCCCGGTCGGTCTGGGGGTAGCGGGGGCCGGAGTCCCCCACGGGAGGGCTCTGCTCCCGGTCGGTTAGGAGGTGAGGGGACTGGAGATGACCTTATACTGCCTCCACGTGGACCTGAGGGGGGAGGGGGAGGGAGCGGGCCTGGGGGGGAAGAGGTTACACCACAGAGTTCAATACAACACTAGTTCTATATAATAGCATCATGTATATCATCTCTATAGGTCACATCATAGCTACATAAGATAACTACATTCCATCCAGTCTCAAAACACATACACTGTGTACTGATGTCTGAACAAACTGACCACAGAAAGGTTAGCTATGTTTGTAGCTGCTAAGCTAACCCAAAAAGAGACAGTGAACCTATCATTATGTGACCTGAGGGGAGACTGAAGGGCGCAGCATCCTTACCCGTCCGTCCTGAGGGGTTTTTACCCAGAGGGGGCGGCCTCTCACTTGGAGGGGGTGGCAGTGGCCCTGACCGGCCAGGTGGGGGCGCCGGTGCCAGTGAGTTGAGTGACAGGTTCCTCTGTGGTAGTCTGGGGGTGTGTTCGTCTCCTCCCGCAGGCGTAGGGGGCAGCATGGGAAGGCCCGGTCTGCCAGGAGGGAGAGGGGGAGCTCCACCGCCGCCGATGGGGGGCTGAGGGGAAGATGAGCTGGGGGGCTTGGAGTTGAAAGATGGTGAGGGTCCGTCTCTGAGTGTGGAGGGCCGGCGGCCCCCCAGGGGTGGGGGTGGGGGCCGGGGGTCCTCCGAGGGTCTGCCAGGGTGGGGGACTGGGGGTAGAGGGGGACGTCCACTACTGGGAACCGGAGGGGCCCCAAAGGAGGATTTGGGCCCAGGCGGGGCCCCTATAGGGCCAGGGGGAGGGGGCAGGCCTGGGTTTCTGCCTGCAAGGTTGGGTGGTGGAGGGGCCGGGGTTGAGCTGGGGGGCCGGGCTCCTCCTGGAACAGGCGGGGTCCCTCGGCTCTGGTTGGGCCGTGGGGTGTTGGGGACGGGGGGAGGGGGTCCGCCGGGGGTCTCTGGTCGCGGGGGGCCAGCCCGTCCCCTGGGGAGGTCGGGGGCGCTGCTCCGGGGAAAGGCTGGGGCCCCTTGGAACCGCGGAGGGCCAGCGGAGGGGCCCCCACCACCAAACGGTCTGGGGCCTGAGGAACGACCTCCTGGAGGTAGCATGGGGGGCCTAGGGCCTGCTGGGTAATAAGGGTTTCAAACATCACACACCTTGCCGATCATCATTTTGTCCTACATGGGGCTCCGGTTAAAAACAATCAACCAACTAGTGTCCTCTATGCATCACAGAAATATATGTAGCCTGGTGTGAGACCAGGTGAGAATTGGGGATAAGTTAGCGAGCCGGAACTCTCGATTAGCGAGCCGGTGTTCTGCCATGGATGATATCCATGGGCTGTACATTTGGTAAGCAACTTTTGTTTATTTTTCTGTAAATGTTTTACAGGTTTACGCAAGTAAACGTCAGCTATGTAAAACAATGGTTTGTATTGCAGTTTGTATTGCATCTTCAACGCTGTTGGGGGAAAAGCGGCTTGGGCTGGGGACAGGGTATAGCCCAGGAACTTTGAAAGGTATTGTAATGTGAATCGTGTCTTTTTCATAATGTTGTGTATTTAATAAAGTATTGAAGTTTTAATATTGCTATTTTATAAAGGAGCCAGGGTTATAATTATTGTTTATATTTTTCAGAGAATTGGTAAAGCCTTATCGCTGCTGTTATTGTTTGTGTCCCTTACATTAGGTAGGTTTTTTTGGTTTGTCTAGTCCGCCTGGGCAAATGAGCTGGTATTCGGGCAAAATATTTGGGATTGCCCTGGCGGGCGGACTAGTTGAATTTTCTTTGTTATATGTTTGTTTGTATGTTTTGTCAGTCCTCCAGGGCTGGCTGGTTTTAAGAGGGAACTATTTGGTTAGAGAGCAGAAGCAAGTTGTATGAATTTACGTGCGTGCTTTCGCATGCTAATTATCACCAGTGTGTCATCATCATCTTACAAAAAGAGTGTTATACTACAAAGAGTGTTTAATCACCAATGTGTTATCTTACAAAGAGTGTTTAATCACCAATGTGTTATCTTACAAAGAGTGTTTAATTTCCAGTGTGTTATACTACAAATAGTGTTTAATCTCCAGTGTGTTATACTACAAAGAGTGTTTAATCTCCAGTGTGTTATACTACAAAGAGTGTTTAACATGACAAGAGGAACTGATGATGCACAACCGGACTGAGTTCCTTTTCTGGGTGGGGTGGGGGGGGGGGGGGGGGGGGTCATGAATTGTATTATTGTTTTTTTATGTAATAACCTTGGCACTTTGGTTAACTCTGTGTGTGTCATTCATTTGACAGACCTGTAATTGACTTGGCCCGAGGACCGCCCCTCGTGTATAAAAAGGTGGCGCAGTACAGTTTACATATAGCAACACATATTACACCTGTTCAAGATAGTTATCATGGCTTATCTCAAACACGGCTACAAACCATATGAACACAACCTCAAGAGGCTGCTTCAGTACATCGTAGGTTGTTATTATACACATGATGGATTATTACCGTTGCTGGTCCCTCCTGAGGACCGAAGCTTGGGCATGCCTCCTGCGAAGAGACCTCCTAGTGCTGGACCTCCTCCTCCTCCTCCTCCTCCTCCTCCTCCACCACCTCCACCTCCACCTCCACCTCCACCTCCACCTCCACCTCCACCTCCTTTGGGTTCTGTGAAGTAAGGTATTGAATCTCTTTTTCCTCAGGCATAAGCATTTGAAATCGAATTATCTGCAGAAGGCCTTTGTAGGTTTCCAGTAGCTTCCACATTTCCTAATTGTTAAACTGAGGACGAGTACATTCTGAGTAAAGCCTTTAGAATACACACCAGCAACAAATACATGTTTACTCACTGTCAATGATGGGTTGACTCCTGTCATTGGTGACAGCCTTCTTCAGACGTGCACCTTTGCCGATATCAGACAGTAAGGCGTTTCTTCCTTGGACTTCATTCTTATTGAGCGACGGCTTCTTTGTGTTTGCCTGCGGATGTTCACAACATAAAACACAAACAAAGCATCCTGTTAGATAATACTATAGCATTACTATTATTAGTCAGAACTTTCCACTGTCACGTTAACTCATATTAGTGGTCCTCTGTAGCTCAGCTGGTAGAGCACGGCGCTTGTAACGCCAAGGTAGTGGGTTCGATCCCCGGGACCACCCGTACACAAAAAAAATTATGCACGCATGACTGTAAGTCGCTTTGGATAAAAGCGTCTGCTAAATGGCATATTATTATTATTATATCTTTGGCGTGCTTACCACAGCGAAGGTTGGGGGTGGGGGAGGGGCGGGGGGTGGTGGCGGGGGAGGAGGCATCTTCTCTCTCTTCAGCTACTATTTTACAGCTTCACCCCTGATGAAGAGAATACACAAAATCCATCCAATGAAATACTTCCTAAATATCCACACAAACAGTAGGCTTACACATGCTATATACATAACCAGACTGGACCGCAACAAACCTTCAGAGACATGGGAAAACACACTCAGAACGACACAACCCGCCAAACACACACACACACCTCTCCCAGTGGGCACAGACGTCAGTTCAACATCTAGTTTTGATTTACATTTGGTTGAGTTGTCAACTAACATGAATTCAACATGAAATCAAGAAAAAATTTCACCATATCATTGGATTAAGGATAAAAGTTGGGTGGGAAAAAATAAGACATTTCCTTAGGTTGATGACTGTTTTCAAATCCAATCCATTTTCCACTTTGATTCAATGTCATCACATTACATTTTTTTGTTGAAATTACGTGGAAACATTGTTGTTCCAACCAGTTTCTGCCCAATAGGCTTTCACCACAGTCCTTAAAAGCAAGCTGTGTGACTGCAGATACATACAGAATAGTCTTTGCACAGAAATAACAGGATGTATTGAAATAACTTGCAAAGTACTTGAGCTATAAAACCACAAGGGAAACAATCATATTGATCCAGAAACACTTCCTGGTACAGTAGACAGATGACAACCATCATCCAATCTAGGGCTGTCCCCGATTAAACAAAATCTTGGTCGACCGAGAGTCGTCGACCAATCGATTGGTAGAAATTTTAAAACGTGTATTTTTCCATATATATATATATATGTTTTTATAAAATCAACTATATGTAGGCTGTTGAGCTTGTCTGGTGCTTTAAGCACTGTGATTAAAAATGAAGACACACAAATTACTCAAGAGGGAGCTAGAGATCAATATAGCCTAACCAGAAGAAAGAAACCCTGTTCCTGACCCTCCTCCTCCCGCTGCTGCTGGCCTTCTCAGATTCTGCCCTTTAAGCTCCTGAAGTTGCTGGTAATAGGCTACACCAGCAGCAGGCAACCTTTTTCATTTGAAGTGTCAATTTATCATACAATTTCTATTGATTTCCGTGCCAGTTATGATTTTCATATGCACATTTTCGTGGAACAGTTTCATTTAATTTATAATAAAGTCTTCATATCTCAAAATAAATGTAATGTGGTTAACCAAAATTATATCTAAATGAAAATGATACAATTCTAAAAGTTACTTCTATTGCCATTTGCCAATATGTAAAAATAGCCTACATAAAGCCAACAAATAAAAACATTGCAGCCTGCAGGTAGAAAATATCCTGATGAAAATAAATCTCCTATAAATCACATTGGCTACACATGGTCTGTCTGCACCAAACCTGAATCATTGTATCAACTATTAACTTGGTCCAGCCCAAAGCTTGTGCTACCAAACTTGCAACATTGTATAAAATATTCGGACCATCAGAGTTTCCCGTGCCAGTGAGCTCCAGACAGACACATCTGTAGGCTATTTTTGCGCAAGGGATAAGAAGTAATCAGGTAGGCCTATTTGATGACTTTTCCACCGGATCAGAGCATGACACATTTTCCCCTTTCATGCTGAGTGGTTATCGGAAGGGAGAGAGCTGAAAATACTTTTTCAAATAGGCTAGGTGCATGTCCTTACTCAAGATTGACAGGAGCGCTCCAAACAAAAGACAATGAATGAATTGACAACTCGTAAATGGAATTAAATAAACCAACTTGTTTCTCACAAGTGTAGCCTAGGTTGTATGCTCTGCAAACAACGTGTCCACTCCTACAATGACAACGGTAAGACTGTAATAATAATATATTGACTGCATTAACAGAAATTACCGTAACCAAACAAACATTGTAGATGATAGATTATGGGAATTAACGGTAAAAGTACTACTGGGGATACTGGTGTGCCTCCGCAATAGCTCAGGAGTATTTCTGTCTGTAATAAAGCAATTCTGTAGGGGAAAACTCATTCTGACTGGCTGGGCCTGGCTCCCCAGTGGGTGGGCCTATGCCCTCCAAGGCCCACCCATGGCTGCACCGCTGCCCAGTCATGTGAAATCCATAGATTAGGGCCTAATGAATTTATTTCAATTGAATGTATCTGAGGGCCTTCAAAAGCGGGTTGCCCATCCCTGTTATAGATTAGCCCAGTCCATATGTGATTTACATTAGTTATAGACTAGCTCAGTATGCATGTGATTTACATTAGTTATAGACTAGCCCAGTCCATATGCATGTGATTTGCATTAGTTACCAGTCAATGAGAGAGAGATAGAGAGAGAGAGAGAGATGACAGTTTCAGCTGCAGAGGCCTCTAGCTTCCTGTCAATGTGGTCAACAGGAAGACCTGATACGAATGAGACCCAACTCACAGCCATCCTGTCTCTCCATCTCTCTAAAGTAGCACCTTTCTATCTCACTAAATCTCTCTACATCCACCTCTCTCTGCTAAAGTACATTTCTCTCTCTCTCTCGCTCTCTAAGGCAGCACCTTTCTATCAATCTCTCTAAGGCAGCACCTTGCTATCTCTCTCTAAGGCAACATCTTGCTATCTCTCTAAGGCAGCACCTTACTATCTCTCTAAGGCAGCACCTTGCTATCTCTCTCTCTCTAAGGCAGCACCTTGCTATCTCTCTCTCTAAGGCAGCACCTTGCTATCTCTCTCTCTCTAAGGCAGCACCTTTCTTTCTCTCTAAGGCAGCACCTTTCTATCTCTCTAAGGCAGCACCTTACAAAATAATTACAATTATAATTTAGTATTAACACTGGAGTGATAGATGTGCAAATAGAGATACTGGGGTGCAAATGAGCAAATAAATAACAATGTAAATAACAATATGGGGATGAGGTAGTTGGGTGGGCTAATTACAGATGGGCTGTGTACAGGTTCAGTGATCGGTAAGCTGCTCTGACAACTGATGCTTAAAGATAGTGAGGGAGATAAGTGTCTCCAGCTTCAGAGATTTTTGCAGTTCGTTCCATCATCACCAAATTCACTGAGAATGCATTACATAGGATGAAGAAAAAAATACTCAGAGCCGCAGAGTCATATTACTGTCCGTGGCTTTTGACAATTTCTTTGGAATCCTCATGTCTTACACATTGTTAGAAAAAAAAGGTTTGCTCCAAATCGGATGTTAGGTACTATATTTTCAAATGGCCAATTTGGATGCAATCAATTCAAATCAAATCAAATTTTATTTGTCACATACACGTGTTTAGCAGATGTTATAGCGGGTGTAGCGAAATGCTTGTGCTTCTAGCTCCGACAGTGCACTAATATCTAACAAGTAATATCTAACAATTCCGCAACATATACCTAATACACACAAAACTAGTAAGGAATGGAATTTAAGAAAATATACATACAGTGAGGGAAAAAAGTATTTGATCCCCTGCTGATTTTGTACGTTTGCCCACTGACAAAGAAATGATCAGTCTATAATTTTAATGGTAGGTTTATTTGAACAGTGAGAGTCAGAATAACAAAACAAAAATCCTGAAAAACGCATGTCAAAAATTTTAGAAATTGATTTGCATTTTAATGAGGGAAATAAGTATTTGACCCCCTCTCAATCAGAAAGATTTCTGGTTCCCAGGTGCCTTTTATACAGGTAACGAGCTGAGATTAGGAGCACACTTAAAGGGAGTGCTCCTAATCTCAGCTTGTTACCTGTATAAAAGACACCTGTCCACAGAAGCAATCAATCAATCAGATTCCAAACTCTCCACCATGGCCAAGACCAAAGAGCTCTCCATGGATGTCTGGGACAAGATTGTAGACCTACACAAGGCTGGAATGGGCTACAAGACCGTCGCCAAGCAGCTTGGTGAGAAGGTGACAACAGTTGGTGCGATTATTCGCAAATGGAAGAAACACAAAATAACTCTAAATCTCCCTCGGCCTGGGGCTCCATGCAAGATCTCACCTCGTGGAGTTGCAATGATCATGAGAACGGTGAGGAATCAGCCCAGAACTACACTGGAGGATCTTGTCAATGATCTCAAGGCAGCTGGGACCATAGTCACCAAGAAAACAATTGGTAACACACTACGCCGTAAAGGACTGAAATCCTGCAGCGCCCGCAAGGTCCCCCTGCTCAAGAAAGCACATATACAGGCCCGTCTGAAGTTTGCCAATGAACATCTGAATGATTCAGAGGAGAACTGGGTGAAAGTGTTGTGGTCAGATGAGACCAAAATCGAGCTCTTTGAAATCAACTCAACTCGCCGTGTTTGGAGGAGGAGGAATGCTGCCTATGACCCCAAGAACACCATCCCCACCGTCAAACATGGAGGTGGAAACATTATGCTTTGGGGGTGTTTTTCTGCTAAGGGGACAGGACAACTTCACCGCATCAAAGGGACGATGGACGGGGTCATGTACCGTCAAATCTTGGGGGAGAACCTCCTTCCCTCAGCCAGGGCATTGAAAATGGGTCGTGGATGGGTGTTCCAGCATGACAATGACCCAAAACACACGGCCAAGGCAACAAAGGAGTGGCTCAAGAAGAAGCACATTACATTCCTGGAGTGGCCTAGCCAGTCTCCAGACCTTAATCCCATAGAAAATCTGTGGAGGGAGCTGAAGGTTCGAGTTGGCAAACGTCAGCCTCGAAACCTTAATGACTTGGAGAAGATCTGCAAAGAGGAGTGGGACAAAATCCCTCCTGAGATGTGTGCAAACCTGGTGGCCAACTACAAGAAACGTCTGACCTCTATGATTGCCAACAAGGGTTTTGCCACCAAGTACTAAGTCATGTTTTGCAGAGGGGTCAAATACTTATTTCCCTTATTAAAATGCAAATCAATTTATAACATTTTTGACATGCGTTTTTCTGGATTTTTGTTTTGTTATTCTGACTCTCACTGTTCAAATAAACCTACCATTAAAATTATAGACTGATCATGTCTTTGTCAGTGGGCAGACGTACAAAATCAGCAAATACTCAAATACTTTTTTCCCCTCACTGTATATGGACAAGCAATGACTGAGCGGCATGGACTAAGATACAGTAGAATATAATAATAATAGAATAGGATGCAGTATATACATATGAGACGAGTAGTGCAAGATATGTAAACATTATTAAAGTGACTGTAAACATTATTAAAGTGACTAGTGTTCCATTTCTTAAAGTGGCCAGTGATTTCAATAGGCAGCAGCAGCCTCTAATGTGCTAGTGATGGCTATTTAACAGTCTGATGGCCTTGAGATAGAAGCTGTTTTTCATTTTCTCGGTCCCAGCTTTGATGCACCTGTACTGACCTCGCCTTCTGGATGATAGCGGGGTGAACAGGCAGTGGCTTGGGTGGTTGATGTCCTTGATGATCTTCTTGGCCTTCCTGTGTCATCGGGTGCTGTATGTGTCTTGGAGGGCGGGTAGTTTGCCCCCGATAATGCGTTTGGCAGACCGCACCACCCTCTGGAGAGCCTTGCGGTTGCGGGCGGTGCAGTTGCCGTACCAGGTGGTGATACAGCCCGACAGGATGCTCTCAATTGTGCATCTGTAAAAGTTTGTGAGGGTTTTAGGTGCCAAGCCGAATTTCTTCAGCCTCCTGAGGTTGAAGAGACTCTGTTGGGCCTTCTTCACCACACTGTCTGCGTGGGTGGACCATTTCAGTTTGTCGGTGATGTGTATGCCAAGGAACTTGAAGCTTTCCACCTTCTCCACTGTGGTCCCGTCGATGTGGATAGGGGGGTGCACCCTCTGCTGTTTCCTGAAGTCCACGATCATCTTCTTTGTTTTGTTGACGTTGAGAGGTTATTTTCCTGGCACCACACTCCCAGAGCCTTCATCTCCTCCCTGTAGGCGGTCTCGTCATTGTTGGTAATCAAGCCTACTACGGTTGTGTCGTCTGCAAACTTGATGATTGAGTTGGAGGCGTGCTTGACCACGCAGTCATGGGTGAACAGGGAGTACAGGAGGGGGCTGAGCTCGCACCCTTGTGGGGCCCTAGTGTTGAGGATCAGCGAAGTGGAGATGTTGTTTCCTACCTTCACTACGTGGGGGCGGCCCATCAGGTGGGATCAAATTATATTTCAAATTATATTTCAATAATTTAATGTTGCGGGAATGCTAATCTTATCTGTTTCTAACAACAGAAACGATTTTAGAACAATCTGAAATGGTGGGTGTGGAAATCCTCTCTCTTGTGCTTTTTGAGGTGGAACGACCCCCCCTAATCTCTCAGCCCACCTCCTGATGACTTCAACACCTTCTGAGAGGAACAAAGAGCAGTAGCGGAGGCCCATCTCTCCTCTCCAGCTCTCTCTAAGCCAGTGTGACACTGCAGTAGCCAGAAGAGCTGACGCTGTCCTTGAGATGACAACATGATACCACCACCTGTCCTCTAAACCACTGCATTCCACTGTTCCATTCCACTGTTCCATTCCAGTGATGGTTGGGATGCTGAAACTGTCCTGCCCAGAGACAATTGGCCTTCAGCTGTATCAGTCTGACATTGTTGTTTAAGGGTTGAGGGGGATTCCATCTATCACAATGTTCAGTCAATAAAGGAAGGACATGAGGTGTCTGAAAAGTATTTCATGAACTGAAAATTTCCCATATTAGTTTCAATAACGATTTTGAAACTGATGACATGGCTATATGGAGAAGTGTTCAACAACATCTAAAGGCCTTTGCAGACTGTACATCGGATTCAGTCTTTTACGATTATCACGTCACATTGAACGATGTTACCAAATTAAAATATTGATGTCAACCTGGCCAGATTCTACGATTTGTTTCAGTTCTGTCATCACATTCTACGATTGGCTTGAGAGGCTACGTCAGCTGACCTAGGCTACGTCAGCTGACCTAGGCTACGTCAGCTGACCTAGGCTACGTCAGCTGACCTAGGCTACGTCAGCTGACCTAGGCTACGTCAACTGCAGCGGTGTATTTGATCTGTGCATGTGCCAGCACCAGCAGCGCAAGCCTCTCTCTATGCACGAGTGAAGTGAGTTCGGAAAGTATGCATCTTAAAATAGTTCACATACAAACTTTTTATATACACTACCAGTCAAAAGTTTGGACACACCTACTCATTCAAGGGTTTTTCTTTATTTTTACATTGTAGAATGATACTGAATACATCAAAACTATGAAACAACACATATGGAATCATGTAGTAACCAAAAAAGTATTAAACAAATCAAAATATATGCTATATTTGAGATTCTTCAAATAGCCACTCTTTGCCTTGATGACAGCTTTGCACACTCTTGGCATTCTCTCAACCAGTTTCATGATGTAGTCACCTGGAATGCATTTCAATTAACAGGTGTGCCTCCTTAAAAGTTAATTTGTGGAATTTCTTTCCTTCTTAATGCGTTTGAGCCAATCAGTTGTGTTGTGACAAGGTAGAGGGGTATACAGAAGATAGCCCTATTTGATAAAAGACCAAGTCCATATTAATGGCAAGAACAGCTCAAATAAGCAAAGAGAAATGACAGTTCATCATTACTTTAAGACATGAAGGTCAGTCAATATGGAACATTTCAAGAACTTTGAAAGTTTCTTCAAGTGCAGTCGCAAAAACCATCAAGCGCTATGATGAAACTGGCTCTCATGAGGACCGCCACAGGAATGGAAGACCCAGAGTTACCTCTGCTGCAAGGATAAATTCATTAGAGTTACCAGCCTCAGAAATTGCAACCCAAATAAATGCTTCACAGAGTTCAAGTAGCAGACACATCTCAACATCAACTGTTCAGAGGAGACTGTGTGAATCAGGCCTTCATGGTCGAATTGCTGCAAAGAAAACACTACTAAAGGACACCAATAAGAAGAAGAGACACGAGCAATGGACATTAGATCGGTGGAAATTTGTCCTTTGGTCGGGAGTCCAAATAGGAGATTTTTGGTTCCAACCACCGTGTCTTTGTGAGACGCGGTGTGGGTGAACGGATAATCTCCGCATGTGTATTTCCCACGTAAAGCATGGAGGAGGAGGTGTTATGGTGTGGGGGTGCTTTGCTGGTGACATTGTCTGTGATTTATGTAAAATTCAAGGTACACTTAACCAGCATGGCTACCACAGCATTCTGCAGCGAATCGCCATCCCATCTGATTTGGGCTTAGTGGGACTATCATTTGTTTTTCAACAGGACAATGACCCAACACACCTCCAGGCTGTGTAAGGGCTATTTTACCAAGAATGAGAGTGATGGAGTGCTGCATCAGATGACCTGGCCTCCACAATCCCCCGACCACAACCCAATTGAGATGGTTTGGGATGAGTCGGACTGCAGAGTGAAGGAAAAGCAGCCAACAAGTGCTCAGCATATGTGGGAACTGGTGGAAAAGCTGCTTGAGAGAATGCCAAGAGTGTGCAAAGCCGTCATCAAGGCAAAGGGTGGCTATTTGAAGAATCTCAAATATAAAATATAATTTGATTTGTTTAACAATGTTTTGGTTACTACATGATTCCATATGTGTTATTTCATAGTTTTGATGTCTTCACTATTATTCTACAATGTAGAAAATAGTAAAAATAAAGAAAAACCCTGGAATGAGTAGGTGTATCCAGACCTTTGACTGGTACTGTATGTCCAAAACCAGAATCAAATAGGCTTCCCCAAAATAACATGTCGCTGTGGTAGAACGTTTATTTTGATTGGCGATTTTGTGCATTTATCAAAATCCCATCAGGAAGCCTGATTTCAGATGAATTTAGCCTAAACAAGGTTATTAGGGAAATCGTTCTTCTTGCACAGCATGTATGCGTTTAAACATATAATGCGTCGAACACATTATATTAATCTGGCTTAATAATAATAATAATATAATAACAATAACAATTCTAATAATATTAATACAATTATTAATATTAATTATCTTAATACTAATAATAATCCTGTGCACCTATTGGTCAGTCACCGGGATTGTCTCATAACACAAGCCACACTACACAATAAAATCCACTGCCAGAACTTTGTCGGAGCCTACGACCGCACATAGTGGTACTTAAAAATCGGCAGACCTAGAGCCTGTCACACTGAACGAGCCAAGACATCTGACAATCATTTACATTTAATCGTTTTCCTACGACGTGCCTCAGAGCTGGACAGCAGCCTCTAGTCTACACTACTCCTCATTGTTTAGCGATGAGCACCACCGACAAGCACCCCTCAAGCTAATATTAGATAAATAGCTCCCCATAATGACTCCATTGATATCATTGCCACAAGCAGAGAGCCATGAGACTGGAGGAAGATGTGGCCTGATACTGCAATGAGGAGCAGAGAGAGAGAGAGAGAGAGAGAGAGAGAGAGAGAGAGAGAGAGAGAGAGAGAGAGAGAGAGAGAGAGAGAGAGAGAGAGAGAGAGAGAGAGAGAGAGAGAGAGAGAGAGAGAGAGAGAGAGAGAGAGAGAGAGAGAGAGAGAGAGAGAGAGAGAGAGGGAGACACAGGGATAGAGAGACACAGGGAGAGAGAGAGAGAGACACAAGGGAGAGAGAGAGAGAGACACAGGGAGAGAGAGAGAGAGAGAGAGACACAGGGAGAGAGAGAGAGAGAGAGAGAGACACAGGGAGAGGAGAGAGAGAGAGAGAGAGAGAGACAGAGACAGAGAGAGAGAGAGAGAGAGAGACAGAGACAGAGACAGAGACAGAGACAGAGACAGAGACAGAGACAGAGAGAGAGAGAGAGAGAGAGAGAGAGAGAGAGACAGGGAGAGAGAGAGAGAGAGAGAGAGAGACAGGGAGAGAGAGAGAGAGAGACAGGGACAGGGAGAGAGAGAGAGAGAGAGAGAGAGAGAGAGAGAGAGAGAGAGAGAGAGAGAGAGAGAGAGAGAGGACACAGGGAGAGATAGAGAGAGAGACACAGGGAGAGAGAGAGAGAGAGAGAGACACAGGGAGAGAGAGAGAGAGAGAGAGAGACACGGGGAGAGAGAGAGAGAGAGACACAGGGAGAGGAGAGAGAGAGAGAGACACAGGGAGAGAGAGAGAGAGACACAGGGGAGAGGAGAGAGAGAGACACAGGGAGAGAGAGAGAGAGAGAGAGAGACACAGGGAGAGAGAGAGGACCACAGGGAGAGAGAGAGAGACACAGGGAGAGAGAGAGAGAGAGAGAGAGAGACAGGGAGAGAGAGAGAGAGAGAGACACAGGGAGAGAGAGAGACAGACACAGGGAGAGAGAGAGAGAGACACAGGGAGAGAGAGAGAGAGAGAGAGAGAGAGAGAGAGAGAGGATGAGAGAGAGAGAGAGAGAGAGAGAGAGAGAGAGAGAGAGAGAGAGAGAGAGAGAGAGAGAGAGAGAGAGGGAGGACACAGGGATAGAGAGACACAGGGAGAGAGAGAGAGAGACACAGGGAGAGAGAGAGAGAGACACAGGGAGAGAGAGAGAGAGAGAGAGAGACACAGGGAGAGAGAGAGAGAGAGAGAGAGAGACACAGGGAGAGGAGAGAGAGAGAGAGAGAGAGAGACAGAGACAGAGAGAGAGAGAGAGAGAGAGGACAGAGACAGAGACAGAGACAGAGACAGAGACAGAGACAGAGACAGAGACAGAGAGAGAGAGAGAGAGAGAGAGAGAGAGAGAGACAGGGAAGAGAGAGAGAGAGAGAGAGAGAGACAGGGAGAGAGAGAGAGAGAGACAGGGACAGGGAGAGAGAGAGAGAGAGAGAGAGAGAGAGAGAGACAGGGAGAGAGAGAGGGAGACACAGGGATAGAGAGAGGGAGACACAGGGAGAGAGAGACAGGGAGAGAGAGAGAGAGAGAGAGAGATGAGAGAGGAGAGAGAGATGAGAGAGAGAGAGAGAGAGAGAGAGAGACACAGGGAGAGATAGAGAGAGAGACACAGGGAGAGAGAGAGAGAGAGAGAGACACAGGGAAGAGAGAGAGAGAGAGAGAGAGAGACACGGGGGAGAGAGAGAGAGAGACACAGGGAGAGGAGAGAGAGAGAGAGACACAGGGAGAGAGAGAGAGAGACACAGGGAGAGAGAGAGAGAGACACAGGGAGAGAGAGAGAGAGAGAGAGACACAGGGAGAGAGAGAGACACAGGGAGAGAGAGAGACACAGGGAGAGAGAGAGAGAGAGAGAGAGAGAGACAGGGAGAGAGAGAGAGAGAGAGACACAGGGAGAGAGAGAGACAGACACAGGGAGAGAGAGAGAGAGACACAGGGAGAGAGAGAGAGAGAGAGAGAGAGAGAGAGAGAGAGAGAGAGAGAGAGAGAGAGAGAGAGAGAGAGAGAGAGAGAGAAGGGAAGGGTGATGATTCAGCTGTAGAGAGAACCACATGGCTACTGCTGTTCTCACTGTCATAACCCCATGTCTGTTTACATGTTGTTTCTCTGGAACTACAATGACTATGTAGACAAGAGAACAGCAGTGGGCCAAGCTACTCTGTTTTCATTCTGGTGGACTCTACCCTGCAGTCCTGGTTTCTGCTAGTCAGGAAAACTACCACACTATAGTCAGAGTGATATTCCAGGCTAAGGTTTCTCCTGCTGAGAGATATTCAGAGGGGATTCCAGGCTAAGGTTTCTCCTGCTGAGAGATATTCAGAGGGGATTCCAGGCTAAGGTTTCTCCTGCTGAGAGATATTCAGAGGGGATTCCAGGCTAAGGTTTCTCCTGCTGAGAGATATTCAGAGGGGATTCCAGGCTAAGGTTTCTCCTGCTGAGAGATATTCAGAGGGGATTTCAGGCTAAGGTTTCTCATGCTGAGAGATATTCAGAGGGGATTTCAGGCTAGGTTTCTCCTGCTGAGAGATATTCAGAGGGGATTCCAGGCTAAGGTTTCTCCTGCTAAGAGATATTCAGAGGGGATTCCAGGCTAAGGTTTCTCCTGTTGAGAGATTGGGTTGGGGTTGGACTGGAGCCTGGTCAGGGTTGGGGTTGGACTGGAGCCTGGTCAGGGTTGGGGTTGGACTGGAGCCTGGCCAGGGTTGGGGTTGGACTGGAGCCTGGTCAGGGTTGGGGTTGGCCTGGAGCCTGGTCAGGGCTGTGGTTGGACTGGAGCCTGGTCAGGGTTGGGGTTGGACTGGAGCCTGGTCAGGGTTGGGGTTGGACTGGAGCCTGGTCAGGGTTGGGGTTGGCCTGGAGCCTGGTCAGGGTTGTGGTTGGACTGGAGCCTGGCCAGGGTTGGGGTTGGACTGGAGCCTGGTCAGGGTTGGGGTTGGACTGGAGCCTGGTCAGGGTTGGGGTTGGACTGGAGCCTGGTCAGGGTTGGGGTTGGCCTGGAGCCTGGTCAGGGTTGGGGTTGGACTGGAGCCTGGCCAGGGTTGGGGTTGGACTGGAGCCTGGTCAGGGTTGGGGTTGGACTGGAGCCTGGTCAGGGTTGGGGTTGGACTGGAGCCTGGTCAGGGTTGGGGTTGGACTGGAGCCTGGCCAGGGTTGGGGTTGGACTGGAGCCTGGTCAGGGTTGGGGTTGGACTGGAGCCTGGCCAGGGTTGGGGTTGGACTGGAGCCTGGTCAGGGTTGGGGTTGGACTGGAGCCTGGCCAGGGTTGGGGTTGGACTGGAGCCTGGTCAGGGTTGGGGTTGGACTGGAGCCTGGTCAGGGTTGGGGTTGGACTGGAGCCTGGCCAGGGTTGGGGTTGGACTGGAGCCTGGTCAGGGTTGGGGTTGGATTGGAGCCTGGTCAGGGTTGGGGTTGGACTGGAGCCTGGCCAGGGTTGGGGTTGGACTGGAGCCTGGTCAGGGTTGGGGTTGGACTGGAGCCTGGTCAGGGTTAGGGTTGGGGTTGGACTGGAGCCTGGTCAGGGTTGGGGTTGGACTGCTGCTAGCGACACATGACTCCTCCTGTGGGACTGTGGACACTTTGAAGTAGCACAAGTAGGGGGTGCACATACATAAATACACACACATATGCTTCAGTTTAGACACTATTAAAATGGCTGCTGCGCTTTGAACCCCCCCCCCCCCCCCGGCAAGGTACCTCATTAGGGTTAGCAGCAGACACACTTAGTAACACACACACCACCGTTAGCAGTTAAAGAGGTGAATAAACTGACTGGAGACAACATCACTGTTCACACATTACATTATGGTTCTACTTCAATTCAGCAAAACTATTCTCAAAACTTTATGACAACATTTGTTAAAGGAATAGCAATACTGGAGAGAGAGCATAGTGGCAGTGGCAGAGCAGAGGACATCCGGTGACGTTGCCAAAAACATCTTAAACCCCCCATCCCCGGGACCTGTTGTACCTAAAGGGGATGTGGGTGGGATTGCTTCTCTCACAGAACTGGACAGTATAATACGGGAGTGTGTGTGTGTGTATATATGAGTGTAAGCATGTGCATGTGTCCGAGTGTGTGTGTTTGTGTCTGTGCATGCATTTGGTGTGTGTGTGTGTGTGTGTGTGTGTGTGTGTGTGTGTGTCTGGGCAGAGAGAAGCCGTGCTGAGTAGCTAAGCTAACATCCTGTACAGGACGATAGATAGAGTAGAGTGGTGTGACAATACTGACCCACACAGAGGAGACTTTAAATAAAACCTATACAACATTACCAGACAATGCTGACCCACACAGAGGAGACTTTAAATAAAACCTATACAACATTACCAGACAATGCTGACCCACACAGAGGAGACTTTAAATAAAACCTATACAACATTACCAGACAATACTGACCCACACAGAGGAGACTTTAAATAAAACCTATACAACATTACCAGACAATACTGACCCACACAGAGGAGACTTTAAATAAAACCTATTCAACATTACCAGACAATACTGACCCACACAGAGGAGACTTTAAATAAAACCTATACAACATTACCAGACAATACTGACCCACACAGAGGAGACGTTAAATAAAACCTATACAACATTACCAGACAATACTGACCCACACAGAGGAGACTTTAAATAAAACCTATACAACATTACCAGACAATGCTGACCCACACAGAGGAGACTTTAAATAAAACCTATACAACATTACCAGACAATACTGACCCACACAGAGGAGACTTTAAATAAAACCTATACAACATTACCAGACAATACTGACCCACACAGAGGAGACTTTAAATAAAACCTATACAACATTACCAGACAATACTGACCCACACAGAGGAGACTTTAAATAAAACCTATTCAACATTACCAGACAATACTGACCCACACAGAGGAGACTTTAAATAAAACCTATTCAACATTACCAGACAATACTGACCCACACAGAGGAGACTTTAAATAAAACCTATACAACATTACCAGACAATACTGACCCACACAGAGGAGACTTTAAATAAAACCTATACAACATTACCAGACAATACTGACCCACACAGAGGAGACTTTAAATAAAACCTATACAACATTACCAGACAATGCTGACCCACACAGAGGAGACTTTAAATAAAACCTATACAACATTACCAGACAATACTGACCCACACAGAGGAGACTTTAAATAAAACCTATACAACATTACCAGACAATACTGACCCACACAGAGGAGACTTTAAATAAAACCTATACAACATTACCAGACAATACTGACCCACACAGAGGAGACTTTAAATAAAACCTATACAACATTACCAGACAATGCTGACCCACACAGAGGAGACTTTAAATAAAACCTATACAACATTACCAGACAATACTGACCCACACAGAGGAGACTTTAAATAAAACCTATACAACATTACCAGACAATACTGACCCACACAGAGGAGACTTTAAATAAAACCTATACAACATTACCAGACAATACTGACCCACACAGAGGAGACTTTAAATAAAACCTATACAACATTACCAGACAATGCTGACCCACACAGAGGAGACTTTAAATAAAACCTATACAACATTACCAGACAATACTGACCCACACAGAGGAGACTTTAAATAAAACCTATACAACATTACCAGACAATACTGACCCACACAGAGGAGACTTTAAATAAAACCTATACAACATTACCAGACAATACTGACCCACACAGAGGAGACTTTAAATAAAACCTATACAACATTACCAGACAATGCTGACCCACACAGAGGAGACTTTAAATAAAACCTATACAACATTACCAGACAATACTGACCCACACAGAGGAGACTTTAAATAAAACCTATACAACATTACCAGACAATACTGACCCACACAGAGGAGACTTTAAATAAAACCTATACAACATTACCAGACAATACTGACCCACACAGAGGAGACTTTAAATAAAACCTATACAACATTACCAGACAATACTGACCCACACAGAGGAGACTTTAAATAAAACCTATACAACATTACCAGACAATACTGACCCACACAGAGGAGACTTTAAATAAAACCTATACAACATTACCAGACAATGCTGACCCACACAGAGGAGACTTTAAATAAAACCTATACAACATTACCAGACAATGCTGACCCACACAGAGGAGACTTTAAATAAAACCTATTCAACATTACCAGACAATGCTGACCCACACAGAGGAGACTTTAAATAAAACCTATTCAACATTACCAGACAATGCTGACCCACACAGAGGAGACTTTAAATAAAACCTATACAACATTACCAGACAATGCTGACCCACACAGAGGAGACTTTAAATAAAACCTATACAACATTACCAGACAATGCTGACCCACACAGAGGAGACTTTAAATAAAACCTATACAACATTACCAGACAATGCTGACCCACACAGAGGAGACTTTAAATAAAACCTATACAACATTACAAGACATTCCTAGAAGAAGGGCAGAGGATGCACACTTCCCACTCAACTTCCACACTGAGGTAATTAGTCTAAGGCAGAGGTCATCAGCCTTTTCTGAGTCAAGATCACTTTGAGGCAAAATGCAAGAGATCTACCACTCAGATATTTTTTAAAACATGACTTAAAAAACACAAGCCTATGCAACATTAACCAATTAAAAACAGTTATGTAGCAATGAGGTTTGTGCAGTAAGCTATAGGCCCAATGCATCATCACTGCATATTGGCTATGCTTGAATTGCCCTGCCAATGTTGTCCTTCTCAGACCATTTAGAAATGATATTTCAACATTTGCGGTACTGTATATGATCACACTGGTAACATATCATTGGTTGTATAACTTGTGAGGCATAATCATTTACTTCCTTATTTTACTGGACTGATGTGATGCATCTGATGGTCAGTCTGAGGGGAGGGAGGGAGCAGCGGTGAGGCTGCCTCTCACCTGACTCACCGTCTCTCCTCTCTCCCTCCCTCCTCTGAGAAAACGCAGTCTTCCAGCTGATGACGAAACTTAAAAGATGCACTATGCAGAAATCGCTCCGCCATTTCCTGGTTTCTAAAATTCTAAATAGTTATTTCAGTTTATGTGACAAAACAAGCAATTATAGTGTAGAGAATCATTGTACTATCTAAACCGCTGTGAAATATATTTTCCATAACCAAAAATACTGTATTTTTTCAGCTGGTGTACAAAACCGAAAGTAAGACGCAAAAACTAAGAATGGGAAGCACAGAAAGAGCACATAGAACAGATCTACCGCTTCTTAGACTTGCTTTCAATGACAATGACAGATCTATAAAAACACATTTCTATGTGAATTTGGTCGGGTCACCTAAAACGTTATATATTGCAGCTTTAAGTCTAATTAATTTCTGCCTCATGCACCAGTTCCTGTTGTTACTCCAATGACCAGAGAAAGTGAAATATCCCTCGATATTAAAAGATACACAAGCCGCTAATAATAACAAAGCAAGCTTATTGAAACACTTTGCTATACTCATTCATTGCAGCTTCAGTGCTGGTTGTAGTGTGTGTGGAAGTAGGGAGAACGCTCATTTTATGGCTTGTAAAAGTGTTGAACAAAGTGTTGAACAAAGTGTTGACACAGTGTTGAATAACAACTTAAACAGGAAGTTACTCATAACAACAGCAGCTCTTTGCTGTATTCGTTGAGTCTCTCTCTAGTCATGGTTTTAAACGTTTTGAAATCTCACATTATCAACTTTGCTGTGCGTTCGAGGCTTCTTTTTACAGGTCTATGGCTCGAGGAAACTGTGCAGACATGGTAATCTGAGCTATCTGATTGACCAGCGGTAGGCCTGTAAGTGCACTTGATTTGCTCTCTGGGCCTGCCGGGTAGGCAGAGTTCTACCTTCAGACACATGAAATGATTCAAAATGGGAACACTTTGCCTTCCCGGGCTGCTGAATCAAGTGCACCTAACGCCAACAGAGCAAAAAAAAAAAAGGCTTTATCGTCGTTGTTTTTTACAGAAACGTTTGGTGATCGACTAGGAATGCCTTGGAGATCAACCAGTCCATCGTGATTGACCGGTTGGTGACCACTGGTCTAACGATTGAAAACAGGGATAGTTTGGAATTTCTTCCCCAGAGTCAGATGAACTCGTGGACACCATTTTTTAAGTCTCTGCGTCGAGCGTGAAGGAACTTAGAGGTCGTTTCGCGAGCATGATAGCTGTTCCCGTTGACTTCTAGTCATTGCGCTTCACAGTCCCCAGGTCCAGAACAAATTCTAGGAAACGTACAGTATTATACAGAGCCATGATTACATGGAACTCCCTTCCGTCTCATATAGAGCAAGTGAACAGCAAACCTGGTTTAAAAAAACTAATAAAGCAACACCTCATGGCACAACGCCTCTCCCCCATGTGACCAAATATGTGTATGTACTGGTGGATGAGCGCTCACACACACAATTATTCTTTAGTTGTATTGTTTCTTTTTTCTATGTGTGTACATGTGTCTTTAGTTGTAGTGAATGTTTTTATATAGAAGTCTATAATGTCTATGTTGATGTTTTAAATGTATGTCAATTGTAAAGTATTTTTGTCTGTAAGGTCTTTTTCGTTACGTGTCAGACCCCAGGAAGACTAGCTGTCACCATTGGCGTCGGCTAATGGGGATCCTAATAAAATCATAAGACAGTTCTGCCTACATCAACAAACTATCCTTTTAAAAAGACAGTTCTGCCTACATCAACAAACTATCCTTTTAAAAAGACAGTTCTGCCTACATCAACAAACTATCCTTTTAAAGAAAGTTCTGCCTACATCAACAACATTTCTGGCAAAGTGCAGCCACTAATGTTCCTCAGAAAGACAGGAAACAAAGTCACAAGTCAAATTCACACTTCAATGATTCCCTTTTCCTCCATTACATAGCTGTCAAACAGAACACCAACACTGAGGAGAAATCTGAGGAGAAATCTCTGCCAAATAGAAAGAACAGGAGCTGAGCTAGGCCTATGGAAAAATATCACATGTTGTATGAATGTATCAAATGGATTACCACAATATATAAAACAACTATTACATATACTCACGGAAGTTGTGCCCAGAATGGTGACAGCAAATTAAGATTCTCTTAGGTAGCTCTCGAAATCAATCTTCCAAAAAACAGGCAAAGAAATGGTACACACACAGTTACAGCGGTAGGTGTTAACTTCCTTAATTAGTTTCCCTTCCTAGCACTCTTTACACATTAGAGAAGTCACAGTTCCACATTTAGTCCGACCCCCATGCTACCGTATTTCACTTCCTCATCTTGCTGTGTCATGACCGAACAGGGAAGAGAGAGGGGCAGCAGTGAGACAGCTACAGAACCTCTCATCTCTCTCTCACAGTCGCACAGTCGTCTGAGCTGAGTATCAGTTTTACAATACTTACAGGGCGACTCCCCTCCCTCTCTCTCTCTCTCACTCCCTATGTAGTTTGTCCTCTCCTGTTAAAGTCAAAACCTCACCTCTCATCTAAGGCTCTCACAGTCACACCGTCATGTGAGCATCACAGGGCTAATTCTTCTCCTCTCTCCCTCTGAAGTCTGTCTTCTGATGCAAATAGAGGAGAGGAGAGTCTTCAGAGAGCTGCTGCTGGCTGCTGTCGAGAGAGAGAGAGAGAGCTCTCCTCTCCTGCTAGAATAGCTTTACTCAGAGTCAGAACCACTTCCTGTGTTCAGCATTCAGTCATACTTCCTCTCTTTCAACTCTGTCATACACCCCCCCCCCCCCCCCCTTTGCATTGTGTAGCCTACTGCTTTGACTCAGATGCCACAGTCCAAACAACTCATAGACACACAGATACCGTACTCTATTCAGCTCCAGATACTGTACTCTATTCAGCTCCAGATACTGTACTCTATTCAGCTCCAGATACTGTACTCTATTCAGCTCCAGATACTGTACTCTATTCAGATCCAGATACTGTACTCTATTCAGCTCCAGATACTGTACTCTATTCAGATCCAGATACTGTACTCTATTCAGCTCCAGATACCGTCCTCTATTCAGCTCCAGATACCGTACTCTATTCAGATACAGTCCTCTATTCAGCTCCAGATACTGTACTCTATTCAGCTCCAGATACCGTACTCTATTCAGCTCCAGATACTGTATTCTATTCAGCTCCAGATACCGTACTCCATTCAGCTCCAGATACTGTACTCTATTCAGCTCCAGATACCGTCCTCTATTCAGCTCCAGATACCGTCCTCTATTCAGCTCCAGATACTGTACTCTATTCAGCTCCGGATACTGTACTCTATTCAGCTCCAGATACCGTACTCTATTCAGCTCCAGATACAGTCCTCTATTCAGCTCCAGATACTGTACTCTATTCAGCTCCAGATACCGTACTCTATTCAGCTCCAGATACTGTATTCTATTCAGCTCCAGATACTGTACTCTATTCAGCTCCAGATACCGTACTCTATTCAGCTCCAGATACTGTATT
This sequence comes from Coregonus lavaretus, assembly GCF_964263955.1. Classification (NCBI taxonomy): domain Eukaryota; kingdom Metazoa; phylum Chordata; class Actinopteri; order Salmoniformes; family Salmonidae; genus Coregonus; species Coregonus lavaretus. Next base: position 1,528,544 of record NC_140022.1, read on the forward strand.
CTATTCAGCTCCAGATACCGTACTCCATTCAGCTCCAGATACTGTACTCTATTCAGCTCCAGATACTGTACTCTATTCAGCTCCAGATACCGTCCTCTATTCAGCTCCAGATACCGTCCTCTATTCAGCTCCAGATACCGTACTCCATTCAGCTCCAGATACTGTACTCTATTCAGCTCCAGATACCGTACTCTATTCAGCTCCAGATACTGTATTCTATTCAGCTCCAGATACCGTACTCCATTCAGCTCCAGATACTGTACTCTATTCAGCTCCAGATACTGTACTCTATTCAGCTCCAGATACCGTCCTCTATTCAGCTCCAGATACCGTCCTCTATTCAGCTCCAGATACCGTACTCCATTCAGCTCCAGATACTGTACTCTATTCAGCTCCAGATACCGTCCTCTATTCAGCTCCAGATACCGTCCTCTATTCAGCTCCAGATACTGTACTCTATTCAGCTCCAGATACTGTACTCTATTCAGCTCCAGATACCGTCCTCTATTCAGCTCCAGATACCGTACTCTACTCAGCTCCAGATACCGTACTCTATTCAGCTCCAGATACCGTACTCTATTCAGCTCCAGATACTGTATTCTATTCAGCTACCTCTCCATCCAGCAATGAGCAGCATTGTGTCCTATACCAGTATTCTACACTGAGTATACCAACCATTAGGAACATCTTCCTAATACTGCACCCCACCTTTGCCCTCAGAACAGCCTCAATTCATCAGGGCATGGACTACAAGGTGTCGAAAGCGTTCCACGGGGATGCTGGCCCATGTTGACTCCAATGCTTCCCACAGTTGTGTCAAGTTGGCTGGATGTCCTTTGGTTGGTGGACCATTCTTGATACACACGAGAAACTGTGCGTGGAAAAACCCAGCAGCGTTGCAGTTCTTGACCCAAACCGGTGCGCCTGGCACATACTACCATACCCTGTTCAAAGACACTTACATATTTTGTCTTGGCCATTCAACCTCTGAATGGCACACATACACAATCCATGTCTCTATTGTCTCAAGGCTTAAAAATCCTTGTTTAACCGGTCTCCTCCCCTTCATCTACACTGATTGAAGTGGATTTAACAAGTGACATCAATAAGGGATCATAGCTTTCAGCTGGATTCACTTGGTCAATCTGTCATGTTGTTAATGTTTTCTATACTCAGTATGCCTTGTGAGTATGAATGTCACTGCCTCCTTGTTCAGACTATGAGGAAGCTGAAGTGAATATGAATATTGCCCACAAACACCCTTACCGCCATGTGCTTGAGCTAAGTTGGTCACATGGGTTGATTACACAGGAAGTGAAGGAAGCTGCCTCTCTTCTCTGCAGACCTGTCTACTGCAGGACGAGAGGCTCACTCTCATAGCCAGAGATTACATGAAGCCATTTTAAAACTCTGTGTTATAGCTCTGGAGACAAAGATCTTGCCATTTACAGTAGATCTCTGAAACATGCAGTCACCCTCCAGCTTTCCATCCACAATGTTCATCCCAGTTTGGCTGCTTACCTCCTGGTGTGAGGAATGAGAGTACTGTAACAGACCAGGGAAGACTAAACTCTAAACAAGGTTCAGTACTGTAACAGACCAGGGAAGACTAAACTCTAAACAAGGTTCAGTACTGTAACAGAACAGGGAAGACTAAACTCTAAACAAGGTTCAGTACTGTAACAGACCAGGGAAGACTAAACTCTAAACAAGGTTCAGTACTGTAACAGACCATGGAAGACTAAACTCTAAACAAGGTTCAGTACTGTAACAGAACAGGGAAGACTAAACTCTAAACAAGGTTCAGTACTGTAACAGACCAGGGAAGACTAAACTCTAAACAAGGTTCAGTACTGTAACAGACCATGGAAGACTAAACTCTAAACAAGGTTCAGTACTGTAACAGACCAGGGAAGACTAAACTCTAAACAAGGTTCAGTACTGTAACAGAACAGGGAAGACTAAACTCTAAACAAGGTTCAGTACTGTAACAGACCAGGGAAGACTAAACTCTAAACAAGGTTCAGTACTGTAACAGAACAGGGAAGACTAAACTCTAAACAAGGTTCAGTACTGTAACAGAACAGGGAAGACTAAACTCTAAACAAGGTTCAGTACTGTAACAGACCATGGAAGACTAAACTCTAAACAAGGTTCAGTACTGTAACAGAACAGGGAAGACTAAACTCTAAACAAGGTTCAGTACTGTAACAGAACAGGGAAGACTAAACTCTAAACAAGGTTCAGTACTGTAACAGAACAGGGAAGACTAAACTCTAAACAAGGTTCAGTACTGTAACAGAACAGGGAAGACTAAACTCTAAACAAGGTTCAGTACTGTAACAGAACAGGGAAGACTAAACTCTAAACAAGGTTCAGTACTGTAACAGAACAGGGACAGCCTCTAGAGAACACATAACTCTAAACAAGGTTCCTCAGGCAACGAGAGAACACAAGGTCTGGTCAATGTTTGCCAGTTTACCACTGTGGAATGTTAATACTAAAAACACAGTTCAACAAAGTTTTGTTTAGGATTCCAGGTTTGAATGAGTGTGTGTGTGTGTTTACTGTACGTGCATTATCATTGACAGATAACGGAGTACCTTTGCTAGTTCTACAGTAGCCAGGAGAATGTGCAGTATGGGCTGCGTTCCAAACAGCACCCTATTCCCTACATAGCGCACTACTTTTGACCAGACCATATGGACCCTGGTCAAACATAGTGCACTATATAGGGAATAGTGTGCCATTTGGGACGTACTATGTCATTGAATTAATGCCTCAGATGACATTTCAGAGCTGTGGGAAAGTCTACATTCCTTGGCTACAGTGATGAGTGACTCCACAAAAGTCCAAAAGCTGTCTGCGATGTGAATCGTAAAGCACTAAACCATGCAGGACCAAACACTGCAGTGTATGTTTGGTACGGAATAAACAGATATTGGTTTACTGCACTCTACGTAGAGTGTGTGTGTATGTGTATGTGTGTGAGTGTGTGTGTGTGTACATGAGCTATCCTGACTGACTGTGTGAGCTGCCCAAAATCCATGACCACAGGCTACATAATGAACGCTACTGTATAGCAATAACTCAATTATTTTTTAACTCAATTGAGGCTTTTTTTTCATCATGCAGCCATGCAATGCAGACTACATAACCACCAACCGGAGAATAATGCATGATGTCATCTGAAACAACTCAAAACAAATGGAAATAATACATAAAAAGAGAGATATCATAACATAACGCTATCATGTTGCCATTTGACCTCAAAAAATATATATATGAGCAAGGGTGTCGCAACAGATGTGAACACTCAAGGTGTTGCTGCTGCCATCCCATCCATTGCAAACATGTTTTGAAATGCAGTTATTTGCGTAATTATATTTTAATGCCTAAAACTTTAAAAAATCTATCTAGTACTGAAATTCAACATAACATAAATATCGACTTACTTCTGGAGACGGTATGAGCCACTCCTTCGCCGTAAACACAACTTTAGCTCAGGATTTCCGCTTCATCGGGATTTCCACATTGTACCCGGAACTTTTAAATTATTTGCATACAATCAAGAATGTAATTTCATGTTTTATCAATCTGCCATTCAACAATAACTTATGTTTCTGTCCAAATCTTCGAGCGTTGTATTTGTCATGTCGCTCGAGAGATTGTTTTCGTAAAACCAACGGGGAGAATTTTATGCTTCTCTCTCTCCAATCCGGGGCCTTTGCAGTGATGCAATATTTCCAGATGTTCAACTTGTCCAAGTTTATGGACAGCTGGTGCTGTGTATAAAGAAGTTTACTGATGAGAATAAAACAGAACAGAAACGTGTTGACTATTGGAAAATCTAAAATAATAAGGTAATTGAATCATTTATTCAACAGAAAGAGGACCTAGCACATAGTTTATCTTTTTAATGGAGAAGATGACATGAACAATTATTTTACTAACCAAAGTGTATGCAGTCCCTGTCAATGTAGAAAAAATACAAAAAGACAAGCATATCTGGAAGTAGATTTTATTTTTATTCACTATATATTTTCCACATCTAACCAAATCTAAAAATACAACCAAGATGACATTTGGCAGAAGGAGGAGAAAAATCACTGAGATCGGACAGGATAAAACATCATGTCGTTTCTCAGCGCTGTGATCTTTATTGAATAAGCCACAGCCCATACACAAGACTGGACCACTTCTAAATCAACATTGAGAAACTAATTCAAACTGATCTTCTGATAGTCAATAATGATTATGCAACAACGGTGAGATGCATTACCAGTCCCTTATGACCTCCCTCATTCAGAGTTCCATAATGTGACCTCCCTCATCCAGAGTCCCATAATGTGACCTCCCTCATCCACAGTGCCATAATGTGACCTCCCTCATCCAGAGTTCCATAATGTGACCTCCCTCATCCACAGTTCCATAATGTGACCTCCCTCATCCACAGTGCCATAATGTGACCTCCCTCATCCAGAGTCCCATAATATGACCTCCCTCATCCAGAGTCCCATAATGTGCCCTCCCTCATCCACAGTGCCATAATGTGACCTCCCTCATCCAGAGTCCCATAATGTGACCTCCCTCATCCACAGTGCCATAATGTGACCTCCCTCATCCAGAGTTCCATAATGTGACCTCCCTCATCCAGAGTCCCATAATGTGCCCTCCCTCATCCACAGTGCCATAATGTGACCTCCCTCATCCACAGTGCCATAATGTGACCTCCCTCATCCAGAGTTCCATAATATGACCTCCCTCATCCAGAGTTCCATAATGTGCCCTCCCTCATCCAGAGTTCCATAATGTGACCTCCCTCATCCAGAGTTCCATAATGTGACCTCCCTCATCCAGAGTTCCATAATGTGACCTCCCTCATCCAGAGTTCCATAATGTGACCTCCCTCATCCAGACTGCCATAAGAGTGCAGAGTGCCATAAGAGTGCCAGAGGGCTCGCAATCAGAGCCGTTATGCAGAGTTTGTTAAACCACAATATACTCTGCATCCTTTCTTCCACATGAGGAACGATGGTTAGAAATAAAGAAATCACCTCGTTAGGTAGGTTAACCATCGTTCCTTAAACAGAATCCATCAAGTCACAGACAGCTGACAGCCTTTAACGTCAATTTCCAACTGTAAACTCCATGCAGAAAAGAAGCTTAATAGTCTGACTGACAATAACAACACCTCACAGGGCCAATTACATTCAATCAACAATCCAACCAACCAATCAGTCAATCAATTGATTGTAATTTCCAGATGACTTGGAGTAGAGGCACAGCAGACAGGTGTCAGAGCGAGCAGGAGAACCAGGATGACTCCAGGTAGGCCTCTCCTTTAGCCCTGCATGCTCAGCTCGATGAGACGTCCAGCGAACACTCCCATGGTGCCGATGATACACACAGCCATGAACACACACAGCAAGATGTGATCCAGGACCATGGCTACAAACTTCCACTCCTCAGCAGCCTGAGAGAGTACGGGAGAGAGAAAGGAGGGAAGAGAGAGGAGGGGAGAGAGAGAGGAGGGGAGAGAGAGAGAGAGAGAGAGAGAGAGAGAGAGAGAGAGAGAGAGAGAGAGAGAGAGAGAGAGAGAGAGAGAGGTGAGGTGAGGAGAGAGTAGAGAGAGAGTTGAGTCAAAATTGAGTCCTTAACATTTTCAAGAGAATTTGTTTTTGTATTACCTCCACAACATTAAAACATGAAGAGCTCGAAAGACAGACACAAAGACAGACAGACTCAGCACAAAGACAGACTCAGCACAAAGACAGACAGACTCAGCACAAAGACAGACAGACTCAGAAAAAAGACAGACAGACTCAGCACAAAGACAGACAGACTCAGCACAAAGACAGACAGACTCAGCTCAAAGACAGACAGACTCAGAAAAAAGACAGACAAAGACAGACAGACTCAGCTCAAAGACAGACAGACTCAGCTCAAAGACAGACAGACTCAGCACAAAGACAGACAGACTCAGCACAAAGACAGACAGACTCAGCACAAAGACAGACAGACTCAGCACAAAGACAGACAGACTCAGACATGAGTTCTATAAATGCTTCCTGAGCTCTTATTCTTACATTGTTGGACTCTTCATCAGACTTCATGGTCTCTGCGATGTACTTGACCCCCTCAATGGCGCTGCGGACGTCCGAGTTCTTGGTGATGGGGGACTGGAAGGTGACCGAGGCAGGGGCAGGCTTGCCCGAAATGTCGGAAATGTCAAAGTCTGCCAGGAGGATCCTCTTCTCCTGCCTGTCCCTGGACGGACGGTTCATAGTCGAGAAGAACATGAAATTGGGGATGGTGTCGATGAAAATCTGGAATTTAGGAAAATACATTGTAATGAGTAACACAATGTCATGTAGAGTACATCAATTAATGTAAATATATTGTCATGTCCCGTGTAGTCCCTTGTAGCTCAATTGGTAGAGCATGGCGTTTGCAACACCAGGGTTGTGGGTTCGTTTCCCACGGGGGACCAGTATGAAAAAAAATTTATGCACTCACTAACTGTAAGTCACTCTGGATAAGAGCGTCTGCTAAATGATGTAAATGTCATGTGTAACACAAAGTACTGTACATCAATTACTGTAAATACATTGTAAAGAGTAACAAAAAGTACTGTACAGTACATCAATTACTGTAAATACATTGTCATGAGTAACACAAAGTACTGTAAAGCACATAATATTGTGTTGAGGGACTAACATATTTTGCATGATAATCAAGATCACCGACATCAACCATAAAAACATGAGTACTCAATGGATAAACTGACAAACCTGACATGGATGGCATTACTGAAATGATTCAGCTAAAGTCAGTAATAGGACAGACAGATTGCTCTTAACTACTTCCTGTCTCTCAAAGCAGAACCACACTAGAGAGGCTGCTGAGAGCTGAGGGGTTCTAAATCAGTGGTTCCCAACCAGGGGTACTAGGACCCGTGGGGGCACTTGGCCTTTCCACATGGGGTACCTGAGAAGATTCATGAGACCATAGGCTTACTGGTCAAATGTACATGAGGGGGTACTTTAGGAGTACTTCGGGCAGAGCAGAATTCAGTTGGTGGTACAGTAACCGAAAAAGGTTAGGAACCACTGCTCTAAATGGCCTAAAGCAGAATGTCACAAACGCCTGACAAAATACATGACATACTGAATTAGTACCACCAGGTGGCAGTGCAGGCAAGAGAAAACCCCCAAAGCCCAAAGCCCAAAGCCCAAAGCCCAAAGGAATACACAGGGAATTTGGGGGGAGCCTGACCAGGACTCAGACCTGTTTCCCTTCAACTGACAGTCCAACGTCACAGCCATTACACTAAGGGGTCTGAAACCTAGGACACCACTAGATGTTGTACTGACATCGCTAAATTATAAATGAGATGTGCTGACATTCATTTTGTCCATTGTACCTAGTCTACCTACTTGATTGATTGATTGATTGATTGATTGATTGATTGACTGACTGATTGATTTATTGATCGATCGGTCGGTTGACCTACCTTGCGGACCCACTGGGGCATGGTGTGTGTACTGGGAGAGCGGTGGTGTGTGTTGATGACGATGACGGTGATGACGATGGAGGCTATGACGAAGACCATGGTGAAGAGCATGTACTTCCCAATGAGAGGCACTGCACTGGAGGTGGAGGGGATGAGCTCCACAATGACCAGCAGAAACACAGTGAGGGACAGCAGGACGGAGATAGACAGGGTCATCTTCTCACCTGTATGGAACAGAGACACTGGAGTCAACAACAACAATAACAAGACCACAGTCGGAGACAGCAGGACAGATAGACAGGATCATCTTCTTACCTACAGAGACATGGTTAGAGAAGTCAAACACAACAATACACTTAAGTGATAATGCGTCTCGGGCCTAACAACACCCGTGCCAATATATCCTCCAAACACCGGCTTCGAGGGCATTATCACTTTTATACAACGGGTTACCAACATATTCCAATAATGATTGACATATTTTCATTTAAAACGTTATTTTGATTAATTTATTCATACTATTTCATTCTTCCACAATATATAGTCCCGACACACACCTAGGGTTACTAGAGACGCGAGTCCGACCCAGTCGTTCAGTCTTTATGTTCTATATCTATGGACGCGACCCAGTCGTTCAGTCTTTATGTTCTATATCTATGGACGTGACCCAGTCGTTCAGTCTTTATGTTCTGTATCTATGGACGTGACCCAGTCGTTCAGTCTTTATGTTCTATATCTATGGACCCAGTCTTCAGTCTTTATGTTCTATATCTATGGACCCAGTCTTCAGTCTTTTTGTGCTATATCTATGGACGTGACCCAGTCGTTCAGTCTTTATGTTCTATATCTATGGACGTGACCCAGTCGTTCAGTCTTTATGTTCTATATCTATGGACGTGACCCAGTCTTCAGTCTTTATGTTCTATATCTATGGACGCGACCCAGTCGTTCAGTCTTTATGTTCTATATCTATGGACGTGACCCAGTCTTCAGTCTTTATGTTCTATATCTATGGACGTGACCCAGTCTTCAGTCTTTATGTTCTATATCTATGGACGCGACCCAGTCGTTCAGTCTTTATGTTCTATATCTATGGACGTGACCCAGTCGTTCAGTCTTTATGTTCTGTATCTATGGACGCGACCCAGTCGTTCAGTCTTTATGTTCTATATCTATGGACGTGACCCAGTCTTCAGTCTTTTTGTTCTGTATCTATGGACACGACCCAGTCGTTCAGCCTTTTTGTTCTGTATCTATGGACGTGACCCAGTCGTTCAGTCTTTATGTTCTATATCTATGGACGTGACCCAGTCTTCAGTCTTTATGTTCTATATCTATGGACCCTGTCTTCAGTCTTTATGTTCTATATCTATGGACCCAGTCTTCAGTCTTTTTGTGCTATATCTATGGACGTGACCCAGTCGTTCAGTCTTTATGTTCTATATCTATGGACGTGACCCAGTCGTTCAGTCTTTTTGTTCTGTATCTATGGACGTGACCCATTCTTCAGTCTTTTTGTTCTATATCTATGGACCCAGTCGTTCGTTCTAAATGTTCCATTGCCATACTGGCTGGCAATGTTGTTATCCCTTGCTTGCCAGCCAGGCAACTACCGCTCACTTAGAGTCACGTTAAAAAAGTGCAGCCAGAATAACAGCAAAGTAGCTGCATTTGCATTTGCTTAAGCTGTTGACATTTATTTGGATACATCTATAACAATTAGCCAATGAGGCGCGATTTCTCCTGGCATAGAAAATGTGCTCACTCGTCAGGACACTGTTGTTCATAACTATGAGACAGCAGGAGATCGAATTTGAATGTTGAAACAATGTTGCAAATTTTGGAGAGACAGACAGCAAGGTTTATATATATCTCCGCTGTTGAAAACGAAATGTTAGTCTAAAAGAAATGTGAGATAATGTCTAGATGCTTTTTATAGTGGATATCAAGTGTATAAATTGCCTGGCTGGGCTGATGAGACAGTGGATTGGGAAATCAGATGGAACAGAGTAAATAGGCATTTTAATGTAATAGATTTAGCAGGTGGCAATTTGTGGAATAGACATCGGCTGGAATGCGGTTTTAACCAATCAGCATTCAGGATTAGACCCACACGATGTATAATGCAGCATAACTACTCTAAAACCATTTACACATTTGATCAATTCAAACAGCTGGTAACACTCGAGGACTATCTATTGAAAAACTATTACTGCCTTTGTGTAAACGTTCAACAGACCCAAGGAGAGTTGGTTCACGGCTTGTAGGGATAGTTGTTATATGTAAATGTTGGGATTTTTTTTATTCTATGTGAATTTGAATTTTCAGCAGGCCTACCAGAGTCAAGAGGTAGAAGACCAGTCCAGTCAGGAAGGAGAACAGCATGCCTACCAGTCAGGAGGTAGAAGACCAGTCCAGTCAGGAAGGAGAACAGAATGCCTCGCAATGCCCTCGTTTGGGTGTAGGGACTGATCAGAGCCTGAAGGTACGGAGGTGCCGTTCCCCTCACAGCTCCGTAGGCAAGCACCATGGTCTTATAGCAGATGCGAGCTTCAACTGGAAGCCAGTGGAGTGTGCGGAGGAGCGGGGTGACGTGAGAGAACTTGGGAAGGTTGAACACCAGACGGGCTGCGGCGTTCTGGATGAGTTGTAGGGGTTTAATGGCACAGGCAAGGAGCCAAGCCATAAGCAAGTTGCAGTAATCCAGACGGGAGATGACAAGTGCCTGGATTAGGACCTGTGCCGCTTCCTGTGTAAGGCAGGGTCGTACTCTGCGAATGTTGTAGAGCATGAACCTACAGGATCGGGTCACCGCCTTGATCTTAACGGAGAACGACAGGGTGTTGTCCAGGGTCACGCCAAGGCTCTTTGCACTCTGGGAGGAGGACACAACGGAGTTGTCAACCATGATAGCGAGATCATGGTAGAAGACCAGTCCAGTCAGGAAGGAGAACAGCATCCCTACCAGTCAGGAGGTAGAAGACCAGTCTAGTCAGGAAGGAGAACAGCATCCCTACCAGAGTCAGTCAGGAGGTAGAAGACCAGTCCAGTCAGGAAGGAGAATATCATGCCTACCAGTCAGTAGGTAGAAGACCAGTCCAGTCAGGAAGGAGAACAGCATCCCTACCAGAGTCAGTGGGGAGGTAGAAGACCAGTCCAGTCAGGAAGGAGAACATAATCTCTACCAGTCAGTCAGGAGGTAGAAGACAGTCCAGTCAGGAAGGGGAACATCATGCCTACCAGAGTTAGTCAGTAGGTAGAAGACCAGTCCAGTCAGGAAGGAAAATATCATGCCTACCAGTCAGTAGGTAGAAGACCAGTCCAGTCAGGAAGGAAAACAGCGGGCCTACCAGAGTCAGTCAGGAGGTAGAAGACCAGTCCAGTCAGGAAGGAGAACAGAATCTCTACCAGAGTCAGTCAGGAGGTAGAAGACCAGTCCAGTCAGGAAGGAGAACAGCATACCTACCGGAGTCAGTGGGGAGGTAGAAGACCAGTCCAGTCAGGAAGGAGAACAGCATGCAGGGGATGATGACGTTGACGATGAAGTAGAGAGGCAGCCTCAGCATCAGGAAGTGGTAGGTGATATCCAGGTAGGGCGTGTCAGGGCAGCAGGCGTAGTACACCCAGTGTTTCCAGCTCCTATAGTCCTTCATGACCCACTCACCACTCTCCATGAAGTTACTCAGGTCAGGCCGGTCGTTGTCCTAGAAGGGGGACAGGGGACGGGTACAGGGCTAGGGTCACTACTTTACTGGTTCAATTAAGATAAACTGTATTAGTCCATATGGGATGACAGTTATTTTTTCCCCAACCCCTCCGACATACACACACTCATATACACAAACACACGTTATGTTGGAGAGGCTGGTTAAAAGGGTGCGGCTATTTCTATTCCTTTTCATGGGATTGTTTCTATTTCAACTGTGGTCCTCTGTAGCTCAATTGGTAGAGCATGGCGCTTGTAACGCCAGGGTAATGGGTTCGATCCCCGGGACCACCCATACGTAAAAATGTATGCACACATGACTGTAAGTCACTTTGGATGAAAGCGTCTGCTAAATGGCATATTATTATTATTATTATTTCGACTCCCTGTCATGGGATTGTTTCTATTTTGACTCCTTTTCATGGGATTGTTTCTATTTCAACTCCTTTTAATGGGATTGTTTCTATTTTGACTCCTTTTCATGGGATTGTTTCTATTTCAGCTCCTTTTCATGGGATTGTTTCTATTTCAGCTCCTTTTCATGGGATTGTTTCTATTTCAGCTCCTTTTCATGGGATTGTTTCTATTTCAGCTCCTTTTCATGGGATTGTTTCTATTTCAGCTCCTTTTCATGGGATTGTTTCTATTTCAACTCATTTTCATGGGATTGTTTCTATTTTGACTCCTTTTCATGGGATTGTTTCTATTTCAACTCCTTTTATGGGATTGTTTCTATTTCAACTCCTTTTCATGGGATTGTTTTGCACCCCGGACCTGGAACATTTTCAGATGTGCTTTTTGGATGTGCATATACTGCTTTTCAAACTTCTTACCGGGTTGACCACTACCAGGTTGCCGTCGTAGGTCCATGTCCCCAACTTCATACTGCAGTTCTGCAGGTCGAAGGGGAAGTGAAGCACGATGATCTCACAGTAGCTCTTAAAGATGGCCGGAGGGGTCCAGGTGATCATACCTGTGTGCTCCAGCAGCACCTTGGTCTCATGGACGATGGCAAAGTCTCCATCTGCACTGCAGGAAGTGGAGAGGATTGACACGTTAGCATCGGAGTCAATGGATTCCTATGGGGTCTTGCGTTAGCCTGCTAAGCTAACCAAAGTCTCCATCTGCACTGCAGGGATAAATTGACACGTTAGCATCAGAATCAATAGATTCCTATGGGGAATTGTATTAGCCTGATTAGATAACCAGGGGTGAGAATGCCAAAAATGCTATTCCAGGGGTGATAAACAATAGCTGAGGTAGTTTAAAGGCAACCAGTTAAATGTAACTAATTGTAATCAAAAAATGTAATCTAGGTAATCCCCAAAAGTAATTATTTCATGAGAGGGCCAGAAACAATAAGTATTAATGCTGCATATTCAAAGAAAGGCTCAAATCTCACCCTTCTGGTAAAAATAGTTATAAATTGCTGAGGTGTAGTCACTTTTGAGGACACAAGCTCCAGTACACAGTACAAATATGATAAAAATATAAAACATTTTATATGATGTATTTCCTATTCAACAAAACTGTATGAATAAGGCTTGAAATGACTTATATGCTTTCTAAATATAGCATAATCAAATTACAAAATGACTAATTATAATATTTCACCTTCCTTATAACTGTAAAATACATATTTGTTTGTTTAGTGTTAGAGAAAATGTGCCTATTTTCTTGGTCAAAACGTCTGCCCCCATCGCTGTGAACTTCTCACAGAGCTCTAGTTTAGCTTACTGAACTCGTTAGGAACTCGCCTTTTATCTCATGTTAATATTGTCCATCTATGACAAACAGAAAGTGTTTTTTGTTTAAAATCTATGAATTATTTTAGATTAATGGCTATAAATCGATCTCTGAATGTGCTACCATGATGAAACCACCCTCTTTTGCGCTACGATGTAAAGATTGCAGGCATGTGCTTTGACCTTGGCTGTGATGTAGGGTTCAGCCGGGAGTTGATGGACAGTCGGAAAAATGAATGAAATGGTAAAAGGGAAATTCCAGCTTCAGGTGGTTTCAGATTTCACGTCCTACATCATACAGGATTTTTTTTTTTTAATACTACTGTGTCCGTGGCAACCAGGGCTATCACTCAATGCGAGCCACTTCGATCTACGGTATCCACAGATAGATTTATAAGCGGAAATGTCGGTCGGGAAACCGGTACCTGAACCACGCAGGTCCCCTTTTTAGGATATTAAAGGCCAAATACAGCCGTTTTTATCTCAATATCAAATAATTCATTGGTATCAATTAAGTACATTATTGTGATTGTTTTCAATTAAAATGGTCAAAAAGAAACAAAAATAGCTTCTTAGCAAGAGCAATTTCTCAAGCAACAGTTTAGCTTGGACTGTTTGAGAGTGTTCTGAATGGGAGGGGGATATTGAACTAGCTGTTATTGGCAGAGATGTGATGTCAACAGGCAGGCCAAAACTCCACCCCACCAGAACAAGCAGAAATTTCAGGTGGTCTTTTCAAATAACTTTTACACTAAATGTGCATTATAATAATGTTCACAATTTCACACTATGAGATTGCAATTATACTGTGAAATTGTGAACATTATGATAATGCACTTTTAGTGTAAGAGTTGTTTGAAAAGACCGCCTGAAATTTCTGCTTGTAGGCCCATTGCAGTCAAAACATGATTTTCCATATATATAAAAGAAAAATCATGTTTTGACTGCACTGGGCCTTTAAATGTAATCCCCTATGATCTCTATCACTGTCTGCACTTCAGGAATAGACTAACTTCTGAAAAGGTCATATCTAATAGGCCTTATCAAGTCAATGAATACTGTATATTGGTCAAGGTAAAAGCATGGACTTGTCCTTACTTGTTATAGAGCACGAGGTCAGGACGCCAGATGTCTGTGGAAGGGATTCTGATCTTCTTAATTCCATTATAATCATCAGGGTTCCACTTCAGATTCACGTCCTCCCATATCTGAATACAACAGAACCTCCCATATCTGAATACAACAGAACCTCCCATATCTAAATACAACAGAACCTTCAGATTCACGTCCTCCCATATCTGAATACAACAGAACCTCCCATATCTGAATACAACAGAACCTCCCATATCTAAATACAACAGAACCTTCAGATTCACGTCCTCACATATCTGAATACAACAGAACCTCCCATATCTAAATACAACAGAACCTTCAGATTCACGTCCTCACATATCTGAATACAACAGAACCTCCCATATCTGAATACAACAGAACCACAAAAAAAGTGTGGTTTAAATTGAAGAACAAAAACTCAACTACATTGAGAAGAACAACACATGTAGGTCAGTAAGAAACCATACCTGTTTCAGCCGCACATTGCTGGTCACAATTTGATTGACTTCATCCTGGCAAAGACAAGGGAAGAGACATTGCATAAGAAGAAGAAGAAGAAGAAGAAGATCCAGTCCTAACTAGTCATGTATTCCTCACCACACTAATGAGCTGGATGAGCTGCAAGCCTACAGTCACCACCACTGGATCTTTGAAGTGATTGACAGGGCGGACCACCTTGTTATAGCCGGTGAACAGGGTTTTAACCAGACGAGTCTCATCTTCTGAACACCTGGCTGAACCTGCATGGAACACACACACACCAAAGATGAATAGTCAAGGCTGTATCTAATGTGTACACACACACACACACACACACACACACACACACACACACACACACACACACACACACACACACACACACACACACACACACACACACACGCACACACTCAAATATATATTTGCTATCTGAGAAAAGCACATGGGGAACTCATGAGAGTCCACTATACTACAGTTTCAACCATGTTGTATCCAACCATGTATAAACACATGTACATTCATTATCTCTAAATATAACTTCATTATCTTAAGTGAATGACCATACTTTATAAGTTCTCTAAAGTAAGTAGGCATACTTTAAGCCTACTTGTTGTAGTGTCGGCTTAGCGCTGATGGGGCTAAAGCAACTATGCAAACAGCAGCTGAGTCAAAGGGGACCAGCGGGAATTCATGACACATCCACCAAGCATTTATCAGGCTGGGAAAGATGATCCACCATGGCCATTCCTATTTTTAGAGACCATGCTGTTAGTTAAGAGGTGTTCTGAATTATCACAAGGTTTATAGACTAGGAAGTTGATATTATCACACATTATATACCTTATTATCACACATTATATACCTCATTATCACACATTATATACCTCATTATCACACATTATATACCTTATTATCACACATTATATACCTTATTATCACACATTATATACCTCATTATCACACATTATATACCTCATTATCACACATTATATACCTCATTATCACACATTATATACCTCATTATCACACATTATATACCTTATTATCACACATTATATACCTCATTATCACACATTATATACCTCATTATCACACGTTATATACCTCATTATCACACATTATATACCTCATTATCACACATTATATACCTCATTATCACACATTATATAACTCATGAATCATTAAAATAGATGCTGACGATAACTATGTCATAAAAATAGTATTCAGACTCTTGTACAGTTAAACTCTTCAATAAGTCCAACACCAAACCCACACTATGACACTGGGACACATACTGCCTTTAACCTTCTACTGGCTGACTTCTAGATGTGTGTACTGGAGAAGATTTCAGGAAATGAAGAGTGCTCGTATCCACTTGAGATTTTATTTCTGGGAAGTAGGCCTATCTTCAAGAAGCAGGCATCTCATTTCCGTTTTGCAAAAGCACACGAACAGAAGTTACAGCCACTAACTGACTACACCCTCTTCTACCATTGAAAGTTTTACGTATGGAGATCAATGCCATATCATATATATCTACAAAGTGTTATACATTTAAGTAACTTTGTAACTCACTTCAAAACATGCTCTGCATTCTGGTTGCAAAAAACAGACATGCTCAGATTTACACACAGCTATAGATGGAAGGAGGGACTCTGCACTTGCACCTGTCAATCATGCCCTCTCTGGTTTAACTTAAGACTGACTCAAAACTGACTCTGCAATGTTGATATGTTTATTCAGTTTGGGTTGAATAACAAGTGATTCATTTAAAAAGTGTTTCTGATCAATAAAAATTACAAGTAACACACATCAGAAAACCTGGGAAATTACAAAAGGAATAGATAAAGCATGACAAAAAGGTTTTACTTACCTGTTAAAACAACCAGAATCCCAACAAGAAGAGTGTGTCCCTTCAAATAAATCATCTCTTAAATAACGGCAGTTGGCTAAACTTTCAGAGTCCTCTCCCTGCTCTGCTCTCTCTTCTGTTCTACTCTGTTCTTCTCTACTCTACTCTAATCTACTCTTTTCTACTCTGTTTTACTCTACTCTGCTCTGCTCTGCTCTACACTGGGCCTCAGTATAATCTTGTAACAGAGTAGATCCTATCCCAACATTGTCTCTATCTGCTTCTCTGTGCTCTACTCTGCTCGGCTGTGGTCTCTGGTGCAGTAGGACTGAGCTATTGTTGAACCCCCAGTAGCAGCCAGACAGCATGTGGTACTTGGGAACAGCTGGGAGTGCTCACTGGGAGTATGAGAGGTATTTTCACATGTGCTGCTTGTCCTGTATAGTCAGGATGCCATGGTCTACTCTGTCTGTCGGGATCTCACCAGAACCACAAATGTCCAACTGGGCACTGACGTCAGTTCAACGTCTAGTTTTGATTTACATTTGGTTGAGTTGTCAACTAACGTGAATTCAACGTGAAATCAACAAAAAATGTCACCCTGTCATCAGATATAAATTAGGTTAAAACTTGGGTGAACAAAAGAGAAAATTCCCTTACATTGATGACTTTTTGCAAATCCAATTTTTCACGTTGATTCAATGTCATCACATTGAATTTTTGTTGTTGAAATGACATGGCAACAACGTTGATTCAACCAGTTTTTACCCAGTGGGGTGGGAGTGAACAGAAATTACTTTACAAACAGCATGGGTATGATGACTAATTCAATTTAATTATCTTTTCCAAATTAGTTTTAACCTTTTACTGCAGTGGGCTAAATCAGGGTCACACAGAGTGATTCTTGTTAGTCTTAAACAAATCTACTTTGAAACAAAAGTATACACTTCACACACATGGTTATGGGCTTAAAAAAAGAAGACACTTGTACAATGTCAGATATAGAGTTGAAATTTATAACATTCTGAGTTTGCATCCCAATATTACACTTCATAGACATCACACAAGACTGAAATATAACAAAACCATTTGACATAGAAAAAACAGATTTTCTGCATCTTAAAAAAAAGTGTATTATTTATAAAATTATGAAAAATATTAAGAACATTCCACCCATGAGGCCACTAGAGGTCGATCTGGTCATTTGACTGCAGGAAAGGCTACTGCCGGTGATTCTTTTAAAATTGTAGTTCAAAGGAAGAAAACTATGCAAAGTTGTACATTCATTTGTATGGTTCATCTGTATAAATCTCCTAGTGGTGCTTTGTAATGTATGTCAGCAGCTGCCATGACACATACTGTTCACACCCCTCTTGTTGTCGGAGAGAAACTTTTTGCAGGTTTAAAGCTCATTTTCTTGCAATTCTATACATTTGCCATGTCTAATGTGTATTGATGTGATATTTGAGTGACTGAAACATTTTTAAAAAAATGTATGAGCTAGAAAACCTAGCTAAAAACGTTAGCTGACATGGGCTAGTTGATTTGGACATTTCAGACAAGTTATAAATAGCTCTCTAAGGTCTGCAATGACTGGCATGACAAGAGGAAAACTGATGATGCACTACCCAATTTCGAAATTGCACCTTGTGCATTCTACTTTTACAACAACAACAAAAATGTTTTGGGGGGGACCCCGCGCCCCCACTGCCAACCCCTTGCGCCCCACAGTTTGGGAACCACCGATCTAATTAACAAACTCACCTATCTTTACATATTGGCAAAAATCTCTTTATCGGACACAATAAATATTCACGTATCTCCAGTATGAAAACAGTATGAGGTAGATCAAATGCGATCAGTTGTCTGTTACCAAACAAATGTAAATGTAAATGTAAAAGTACTCTGAAGGGAGCAGTAACAAAGGGTTCCAGGTCGTCTTAAATGCAGGCACACTATCTCACAACGCCTAGTTAAGTGTTGAACGACATTAATACGAAAACGATTTTCTGAGATGTGCAGTGCAGCACAACAGCAATAAAGACAGCCTGAAACTGATGCCAGACTCTGCCTCTAAACACCATAAACACACACACATCCATGTGACCGCGCCGCTCCAGGTAAATTCCCCACGATCTCCCAGGTGTCCTGTTTGGGGTCGTACCTCTCCACGCTCTGCAGGTAGGTGCCCTTGGAGTAGGAGTAGCCTCCGGTGACGTACAGGGACCCGTTCATGGCCACGGCGCCACACTCCATCCTCCTCTCCTTGGTCCTGGCCAGCTGGCTCCACTTATCTCTGTCCGGTTCGTAACAGTCTGTGATGGTGGTCTGACCCCCCACCAGGTACAGCTTGTGGTGCATTGACACCAGGCACAGGCCGTACTCTATAGAAGGGATGGCGAAAACAGATTCACTCATGGATTTAGTACTGATGTACAGAGGTCACATAAATGATCTTTGCTCAAATACAGGAAGGACGGCAACTACTTACAGTGGGGGGAAAAAGTATTTAGTCAGCCACCAATTGTGCAACTTCTCCCACTTAAAAAGATGAGAGAGGCCTGTAATTTTCATCATAGGTACACGTCAACTATGACAGACAAAATGAGAAAGAAAAATCCAGAAAATCACATTGTAGGATTTTTTATGAATTTATTTGCAAATTATGGTGGAAAATAAGTATTTGGTCAATAACAAAAGTTTCTCAATACTTTGTTATATACCCTTTGTTGGCAATGACACAGGTCAAACGTTTTCTGTAAGTCTTATCGTATATGAAGATTATGACGTTGTTAATGTTTTAAGTGGAACCGGAGAGGACGTTGATTTTAGTATCAAGAGGGAATGTTTTAGTGGAACGCCACATACAACAGACAGGAAGTGTGTTGTAGACAGGGGGGATAGGTGATTGGACGAAAAAGGGAGCAACCCATTTTTGCCATTGTTTATAAGTAGGAGCTAGACAAAGGAGGGGTCAGAAGCATTCAGATTAATTTGGGAAGGTGCTTCTCCAGACACCGCGGGTCTGTAACTTATGCTGTAAACGTGTGATATTAATAAAAGCCTCTAATCACGGTGCAGCCTAAGTGGACTCTTTGTTGACAGCAATAACCACCAGCATTCGACGATACCACAGTCTTCACAAGGTTTTCACACACTGTTGCTGGCATTTTGGCCCATTCCTCCATGCAGATCTCCTCTAGAGCAGTGATGTTTTGGGGCTGTCGCTGGGCAACACGGACTTTCAACTCCCTCCAAAGATTTTCTATGGGGTTGAGATCTGGAGACTGGCTAGGCCACTCCAGGACCTTGAAATGCTTCTTACGAAGCCACTCCTTCGTTGCCCGGGCGGTGTGTTTGGGATCATTGTCATGCTGAAAGACCCAGCCACGTTTCATCTTCAATGCCCTTGCTGATGGAAGGAGGTTTTCACTCAAAATCTCACGATACATGGCCCCATTCATTCTTTCCTTTACACGGATCAGTCGTCCTGGTCCCTTTGCAGAAAAACAGCCCCAAAGCATGATGTTTCCACCCCCATGCTTCACAGTAGGTATGGTGTTCTTTGGATGCAACTCAGCATTCTTTGTCCTCCAAACACATCGAGTTCTATTTTGGTTTAATCTGACCATATGACATTCTCCCAATCCTCTTCTGGATCATCCAAATGCACTCTAGCAAACTTCAGACGGGCCTGGACATGTACTGGCTTAAGCAGGGGGACACGTTTTGCACTGCAGGATTTGAGTCCCTGGCGGCGTAGTGTGTTACTGATGGTAGGCTTTGTTACTTTGGTCCCAGCTCTCTGCAGGTCATTCAATAGGTCCCCCCGTGTGGTTCTGGGATTTTTTCTCACTGTTCTTGTGATCATTTTGACCCCACGGGGTGAGATCTTGCGTGGAGCCCCAGATCGAGGGAGATTATCAGTGGTCTTGTATGTCTTCCATTTCCTAATAATTGCTCCCACAGTTGATTTCTTCAAACCAAGCTGCTTACCTATTGCAGATTCAGTCTTCCCAGCCTGGTGCAGGTCTACAATTTTGTTTCTGGTGACCTTTGACAGCTCTTTGGTCTTGGCCATAGTGGAGTTTGGAGTGTGACTGTTTGAGGTTGTGGACAGGTGTCTTTTATACTGATAACAAGTTCAAACAGGTGCCATTAATACAGGTAACGAGTGGAGGACAGAGGACCCTCTTAAAGAAGAAGTTACAGGTCTGTGAGAGCCAGAAATCTTGCTTGTTTGTAGGTGACCAATACTTATTTTCCACCATAATTTGCAAATAAATTCATTAAAAATCCTACAATGTGATTTTCTGGATTTTTTTTCTCAATTTGTCTGTCATAGTTGACGTGTACCTATGATGAAAATTACAGGCCTCTCTCATCTTTTTAAGTGGGAGAAGTTGCACAATTGGTGGCTGACTAAATACTTTTTTCCCCCACTGTATGTGCATCACTTTATAAGGTGTGTGCATCCTATGATTTCACTTTTTGCTTCAAGAGAGTAGACATCTCTACATTCACATTTTTGTAAAGTCTGAATGCTGCGCTACAACATACCTAATTGTTTTTCATAATCCCTTCAAGCCTGGGGTAAGTGAGTTATTATCAGAGTTCCTCATGTGGGTGAGCTGCCCCAGAACCTCTGGCTTTTAATGCACTGTCCCATTTTCTCTCTGTACCTCTATATAGCCAGGGCTGATATAACAGAGTTGTGTCTCTGTACCTCTATATAGCCAGGGCTGATATAACAGAGTTGTGTCTCTGTACCTCTATATAGCCAGGGCTGATATAACAGAGTTGTGTCTCTGTACCTCTATATAGCCAGGGCTGATATAACAGAGTTGTGTCTCTGTACCTCTATATAGCCAGGGCTGATATAACAGAGTTGTGTCTCTGTACCTCTATATAGCCAGGGCTGATATAACAGAGTTGTGTCTCTGTACCTCTATATAGCCAGGGCTGATATAACAGAGTTGTGTCTCTGTACCTCTATATAGCCAGGGCTGATATAACAGAGTTGTGTTGTACTACCTGGATGAGGACAGGTCGTTGCTATGCTCCATTCATTGACGTCTGCCCTGTAGGTCTGAATCTTATCATAGGTGCAGCTTCCTTTGTAACCATAGTGACCACCGGCCACATATACGGTGTCTCTCAGAACACAGGCCGTAGCGTTCCCCACACCTGTGACAAGGGAAGGAAGGAAGGAGGGAAGGAAGGAGGGAAGGAAGGAGGAAGGGAGGATGGAAGGAAGAAAGAATTGTCACTAAAAGGCTTCCAACATTAAAACTACCATGAAACTCCAGCAGTAAACAAAAACATTTACTGTATGACAAAACTAACAACAAAGGATCAACTGGTCAAGTTACGCAACTGTGTCATATTCCAAACCTTCACAGGCCAACCTACCTTGTACCATATTAGCTACGGGAATCCACTTCCTTTTCAGGGGGTCATAGAATTCCGTTTCCCCCATGGGCGCCCCTCCTCTGTACCCACCCATGACGTAGACACACCCATGCAGAGCCACAGAACAGTGGTAGTACCTCGATGCCAGCATGGGCTGTCCCTGTGTCCACGTATCACTATCACTGCTGTAAACCCACACTGTATCCAGAGCCTCTGTAGTGTCTGTCCTGTAGCCGCCGCTAATGTAGATGTTTGAGCCCAGGAGGGTGACTCCATAGCTCTCCCTGGTGTGGTCTGGCATATCCTCCCCCTGCTGCCACTGGTCCGTGACCGGGTCCCAGGTCTGGACCTCAGACAGAGGGTGCCAGTAGTACCCTCCTATCACAAACATCCTGGAGGTCAGTCTCCTGCTCCTTCTGCAGTGTCCCGAAGGGCTTTTATTCATATTAAAAGCAGGCTTCAGAGCTTGAACAAATAGAGAGTGGATGTCTTCAGTGTTCATCTCCAGACACTCTTTATGAAGCTCCAAGGCAGTCCTGAGGTACTCTTCATTCAGGTGTAAGTGGACGGCGTGAAGAAGCTCCTGGAAGTGTCCCGTGCGGGCAAGAGTATCGTGGGCCAGCCACCTCACCACCCCCTCCACCAGCACCTCCTCTTTCAACACCCCGGCCAGGTTCTCCTCCTGCAGGAGGCTCTTCACCTTGTCCACCCCCATCTCCTGGAACTCCTCCTCTCTCACCACCTACGAAAACGACCAAATCACTAAAGACATTTAATACACCTATCTATTGATTTAGTGGAATGACTATCTGCTGAGTTTTTTTTATATATTAAATGGCATCATATTTGATGTGTTTCTGAATATGTACCACGATGTAGGAATAAGTCAAAACCTAAACCTGAACCTATACCTCCTGGAAGCGGCAGAGCAGCACCCTGCGTGCCTCCTTCTCCAGGGACAGACACACATGGAGCTGGGCGAAACTGAGCATGCCCAGACAGTTGTCGACGTCGAGGAGACGAACCAGGAAGTTCTCACAGGCCGTTTTCACGGCTCCGAACTGCAGCAAGTCTGCAGCCTCCAGCAGAGACTCCACATTCCACTGGGTAATGGAGACCTGGGAGGGGGAGAGTTTAGAGTTGCGTCCCAAATAGCACCCTATTGTGCACTACTTTTGACCAGTGCCCATAGGGCCCATATTGCACTGTATGGGAATAGGATGCCATTTGGGACGCAGGAAATAACATACACTATATATACAAAAGTATGAAATTAGTGGATTCGGGTATTTCAGCCACAGCCGTTGCTGACAAGTGTACAAAATTGAGCACACATCCATGCAATCTCCATAGACAAACATTGGCAGTAGAATGGCCTTACTGAAGAGCTCAGTAACTTTCAATGTGGCACCGTCATAGGAAGCCACCTTTCCAAACAGGCAGTTTGTCAAATTTCTGCCCTGCTAGAGTTGCCCTGGTCAACAGTAAGTGCTGTTATTGTGAAGTGGAAACGTCTAGGAGCAACAACGGCTCAGCCGTGAAGTGGTAGGCCACACAAGCTCACAGAATGGGACCGGCGAGTGTTGAAGCGCGTAGCGCATAAAAATGGTCTGTCCTCAGTTGCAACACTCACTACCGTGTTCCAAATTGCCTCTGGAAGCAACTTCAGCACAAGAACTGTTCATCAGGAGCTTCATGAAATGGGTTTCCATGGCCGAGCAGCCGCACACAAGCCTAAGATCACCAATGCGCAAGTGTCGGCTGGAGTGGTGTAAAGCTCGCCGCCATTGGACTCTGGAGCAATGGAAACGCGTTCTCTGGAGTGATGAATCACGCTTCACCATCTGGCAGTCCAATGGACGAATCTGAGTTTGGCGGATGCCAAGAGAACGCTACCTGCTCCAATGCACAGTGCCAACTGTAAAGTTTAGTAGAGCAGGAATCATGGTCTGGGGCTGTTTTTCATGATTTGGGCTATGCCCCTTAGTTCCAGTGAAGGGAAATCTTAACGCTACAGCATACAATAACATTCTAGATGATTCTGTGCTTCCAACTTTGTGGCAACAGTTTGGGGAAGGTCCTTTCCTGTTTCAGCATGACAATGCCCCCGTGCTCAAAGCAAGGTCCATACAGAAATGGTTTGTCGAGATCGGTGTGGAAGAACTTGACTGGCCTGCACAGAGCCCTGACCTCAACCCCATTGAACACCTTTGGGATGAATTGGAATGCCTACTGCGAGCCAGGCCTAATCGCCCAACATCAGTGCCCGACCTCACTAATTATCTTGTGGCAGAATGGAAGCAAGTCCCCGCAGCAATGTTCCAACATCTAGTGGAAAGCCTTCACAGAAGAGTGGAGGCTGTTATAGCAGCAAAAGGGGGGACCAACTCCATATTAATGCCCATGATTTTGGAATGAGCTGTTCAACGAGCAGGTGTCCACATACTTTTGGTAATGTAGGGTATTATGTAGCGCTTTCCTGCAGTCAATGACCAACAGCGCCCTCTTTGGCCTCATGGGTTGTATGTTATAAATATTTTTAATTATTTCATAATTAATAAAAATTATCTAAAAAAGAACAGACAAAAATCTGGTGTTTCTATATCAAACACTTATGTTATATTTCAGTATTCTGTGGTGTATATAAAGTGTAATATTGGGATGCAAACTCAAAATGGAATACATTTCAACTCTATATCTGACATGGTACAAGTGTCTTCTTTTTTTTAAGCCCATAACCATGTGTGTGAGGTGTATACTTTTGTTTCAAAGTAGATTTGTTTAAGACTACCAAGAATCCCTCTGTGACCCTGATTTAGCCCACTGCAGTAAAAGGTGAAATGTGAACATCTCAATATTAAAACATTTGACAAAACATGCTACAAAGTAAAAACAACATTGAAGATAACTCAATGAGTTTCGACACACCATAAGCAATCATAGACGATTCAAGTATAATATTAGGCTATTACATTCATATAACGGACACATAGTCACTCATAAAAAAAACATGTATGGACTCGGAGGTGTAGCCTACCTTGGAGGTGTAAATGTAATCCACCAAAGACGTCAGCACCTCCACATCTACCCCAGGTAGTCTGATGACACTGTGGGACCTCTCTCTCATATCTGCTGTGAACATGGCTCTGAAGTAGGAGCTCCGGGAGCATAGAGCCACTTTATGGCAGTGGAAGGCCTGCCCTGTAGCGCACTGCAGAGCTATGTCAGTGAACAGGCCTTTTGTGTAGTATTCTCTGAGGGCTTCTAGAACCTCAACGGGATGGGTTAGGTCACAGAAATCATAGGTGTAGAAGGATTCTGCCGACTCCTGTCCCTTAGATGGCATTGTGTTCCTGAAACATGAGACATTAAATATCTTAATGTACCCTTTAAAAATGTATGCCATTGACTTGACACATCCATGCATTATACATTAGTAATACAGAACGTATGGAGCTGGACTTCCTTGTCCCTTTACAGATCTGGTTACACTGATGTTAAAAGACAGGCTATGGTCTGTAGAATGTAAAGCACAATGGGAATTTGTTTCAACATGACATTTAAAAGAATGAAGCTTGATAGATTGGGTTTATTGCTAAAACATAAAACATTGCATCATGAACCATTTGCAATACTGTAAGCAGCAACACCTTGCAAAAACGATTTACTGAGCACAGATAGTAAACATTCATGGATTTGCAATGGATCCAGAGAGTCGCTCTGGATAAGAGCGTCTGCTAAATGACTAAAATGTAAATGTAAAAATGTATTTGATTATGTAATCTATTAGTAGGCCTATTTAAAACACAATTTAATCCTTGCATTCACATAGGCCTACATACACTTGCCAGAATACTATTAAATCTAAATAGTCCTGAGTGAAGATCATAAACATAGCTCACTGAACAATAGCCACACATATACCTGGACCTGGTCGACATGGTCTACTATCCTGTTGTTAAAGGATTTTCTGTGTTGGGAGCGGGTCAAAAGGCATCACACGCCCTCAGGTGCAGATCCTTATTTATACGCAATTCCCTTGTAAACCAACCAACCTGTTAAACGCCGGACAGTCCTTTTAGAAAAAACTGAAATTCCGCTATTTAGTTTCGTTCTCTATCGAGGCTGACGCGGAAGGCGCTCAACTGAGGTGACAGCGCATCTCCGCCGCAGATAGCAGCGCCTCCGATAATCTTACCAGCCGCAAATAGAAGCGTTCGACCAATCACATTCACCGCGCCCCGTCCTACTGACAGCGTATTGACATGAACAAGGGACAGACAGAGGGGTATGTTGGGAGGCAGGGAGATGGGGTCACGGTCCACAAAGCCGCACTGCTGAAGCAGAAACCGTTAGGATCAATTTATATAATAACACTCACAATACAGCCTAGTAGAGACAACAAATAATTGCACTGGTAATACACTGGACTGGTAATACATTTTTCACATAGATAGTACCCTAGTAAAAAGTGATGCCAGTGTATTTCATTGACTGTACATCCTAGCCTATATATTTGACCATAAACGGTTATAACATGTAGTTTACAGGTGTGCTTAGTTTTTTCATTTTCTGTCTACTGGGTTCTGTATCTTTCTACATGAGCTAAAGACAAAAAGAAGCACAGATTGACATTCATTTGCATCTGAACCTGAGACAGTGACGTGATACACAGTTCCACAGGGTCACACAGATTTAATATATGATCTTAAAATACTTTTCAAAACAGGACAAAGACACAATCACAATCCTTCCCTCTCAAGCATTTGGTATACTTTTTAACGTTGCAAGTACACTTCTTTTAGTATGAGAAAGAGCACTATTAGGGTGACTGACTGTAACCTATCCCTGTGGTTGAACACATGCTTTCAGTTCAATCAGGATCTCTTTTCCGCTTGTCCATCCTACGACTCTTGGGTTCGATGAACCCTCTCCTTGTTGTGCACTCTGTCTAGAGAGCAGCCTCTCCAAGGTGTAACCCTTTCTAGGGAACACCACATCTCCTTCCCTTAGACTGTTGGAAGGGCAAAGGTCGTTCCCTCCGTCCCCTACATAGAAAGTTCTCTGATACTCTACCCCTCCCTTCAACTGCCCTGCTAGGAAATCAGCCAGCACTTTCCTCTTACAAAGATTGACAGGGCACTGGCTACACTGGTGAGAATGGTAGCATTCTATCTCCATGTATCCACGCTTGTCAAACGTAGCTGGGTTGGTGAAGACTTGGTTGACAGCGGCTTGAACCCCAGCCACTTGCAGTATCCAGTTGATGAACACTGTGTTTGAATCTGAGATGATGATGCAGTCGATGTCGTTCTTGTTACTCACAATGAACGTCAACAGTTCAATCATTCCATCTGTAAACGGTATGGTCTCCATGACACTTCGGACTGTATCAGGGCTGATGTCCTGGTCTCCTATATAGGACATGACTCTGCCCATGTACTCTGTCCAGTGTCCCTTCTGGTAGGAGTTCTTGACCAGGTCTGGCAGGCATTGGTCTGGGATACACTTAATGACCCAGGTGTCGCTGTTGTCATCCACCAAGGTGTGGTCGAAGTCAAACACCACCAGAGTCTTCATGATGATTCTCCTCTGCTGCAAAACAGTGGTAGAAAAGGTTTGTTAGAAGGGACATGGACAGGCAGCCAGACACAAAGAGAGAGAGAGAGAGAGAGATGGGGGGGGGGGGGGGGGGATTTGTGACCTGTTGCCACAAGAAAAGGGCAACCAGTGAAGAACAAACACCATTGTAAATACAACCTTTATTTATGTTTATTTATTTTCCCTTTTGTACTTTAACTATTTGCACATCATTACAACACTGTATATAGACATAATATGACATTTCAAATGTCTTTATTATTTTGGAACTTTTGTGAGTGTAATGTTTACTGTTTATTTTTTATTGTTTATTTCACTTTTGTTTATTATCTATTTCCCTTGATTTGGCAATGCAAACATATGTTTCCCATGCCAATAAATACCTTAAATTGAATTGAGAGAGAGAATTTAATTGAGAGAGCTAGGAGAGAGAGGGAGGGGGCAGACAGACAGACAGACAGACAGACACAGAACAGAAATTGAAAGAGGCTAGTGACCAAACAGTATGTATCTAGCTAGCTACAGTATGACTAAGAGTGTTCTTTGGACTGACTGCTGACTGGCTAGCAACTGGCTAGCTAAACATCCATCTATCACACACCAAGTAGCTAGCTCCTTTTAAAGCGTTCTAAACAGTGGACTGCTTGTCAAATAATCTATTTATCAATGTGTGTATTCACTTAGGATCTTACCCCACACTTTTGTCACACCGTTTACACAAATTTAAGTTCAGTTGCGTGACATCGTCGGTTTGATCTTTAACACACACTGGAGATATGCCGCGTTCGACACAACTGTAAACTGGGAACCATTGAGCTACAGATAGAACAATGAGACGCATATTCCACCGGATGTATAAATGTGAAGCATCCGCTTGGCGTTTCCACTCACTACCAAATATGGTAGTGAGAGGAAGCCCAGTGGCCGGCCGTGGGAGCAGATGGAACGAGATGGATTTTGGCCGATATTCTGCACATTTTCTCATCGATGAAACATTTGATCTCAATACAGTTTTCTGTTCCCAAACTAAAATCTGTTACGAACAGAGTTGACAAAGTTTTGTAGACTTTACCCTTTGCAAAAGTTTTACAAAATTCGTTGTTTGAGTGCAAAGGCGAATTGAGTTATTGCAAACGTTCCCATCACAGACTAGGCGTTCCCAAATGGAAATATGCACATATATGCTAGAACGCGCCAATAGGATCTCTGGCTCGTGCTTGGCTCTGCCCACCTCTTTGCTTGTTTACATTTACGTCATTTAGCAGACGCTCTTATCCAGAGCGACTTACATTCAGTTTCATACTTTTTTAATGTTTTCATACTAGCCCCCCATGGGAATCGAACCGACAACCCTGGCGTTGCAAGCGCCATGCTCTACCAACTGAGCTACACGGGACTTGTTCTGCCTACTATGAGTAATTTGTTCCCATTTGAAACGACAGGCTGTGGTCTATCTTGGTTTAGTTACCAAAATCTTTGACTGATCTGCTTGGAACTCGGAAATCTCCGACTTCAGTGCGTCCAAGCAGAGATAGTTTTGAAGAGAAGGGAAACTCCTTTGGAATCGTATTAACGTCCAGTTTGTACGTTGCCCATGCGTCGTCAATGGGCTGCGCGGTGCATTCTGGGTGATTCTGGGACATGGAGAGCTTTCCTTCAAGAAGTGAATGGGAGTCAATTGGGCGCTAGCTCAAAAACCCAACATTAGTATGAATTTCGTCAACAAGAAGTACAACACACAACTATTGTGAGACAATTAACTTGTTCTCTGTAATGTTGTATAGCTTTTGAATCGTGACGTTTCGAGGAAAATAAGCAGGCTTCTCGACTCATACCCTGACTTTGAGATAGAATTGCGTGACGTAGCATGACAACGTGAACGCGATAAAACTGTGAAGGACCTCGGCGTTACTCTTGACCCTGATCTCTCTTTTGACGAACATATCAAGACTGTTTCAAGGACAGCTTTTTTCCATCTACGTAACATTGCAAAAATCAGAAATTTTCTGTCCAAAAATGATGCAGAAAAATTAATCCATGCATTTGTTACTTCTAGGTTAGACTACTGCAATGCTCTACTTTCCGGCTACCCGGATAAAGCACTAAATAAACTTCAGTTAGTGCTAAATACGGCTGCTAGAATCCTGACTAGAACCAAGAAATTTGATCATATTACTCCAGTGCTAGCTTCCCTACACTGGCTTCCTGTTAAGGCAAGGGCTGATTTCAAGGTTTTACTGTTAACCTATAAAGCGTTACATGGGCTTGCTCCTACCTATCTTTCCGAGTTGGTCCTGCCGTACATACCAATACGTACGCTACGGTCACAAGACGCAGGCCTCCTAATTGTCCCTAGAATTTCTAAGCAAACAGCGGGAGGCAGGGCTTTCTCCTATAGATCTCCATTTTTATGGAACAGTCTGCCTACCCATGTGAGAGACGCAGACTCGGTCTCAACCTTTAAGTCTTTACTGAAGACTTATCTCTTCAGTAGGTCATATGATTGAGTGTAGTCTGGCCCAGGAGTGTGAAGGTGAACGGAAAGGCTCTGGAGCAACGAACAGCCCTTGCTGTCTCTGCCAGGCCGGTTCCCCTCTCTCCACTGGGGTTCTCTGCCTCTATACCTGTTACAGGGGCTGAGTCACTGGCTTGCTGGTGCTCTTTCATGCCATCCCTAGGAGGGGTGCGTCACTTGAGTGGGTTGAGTTACTGACGTGATCTTCCTGTCTGGGTTGGCGCCCCCCCTTGGTTTGTGCTGTGGTGGAGACCTCTGTGGGCTATACTCGGCCTTGTCTCAGGATTGTAAGTTGGTGGTTGAGGATATCCCTCTAGTGGTGCGGGGGCTGTGCTTTGGCAGAGTGGGTGGGGTTATATCCTTCCTGTTTGGCCCTGTCCGGGGGTTTCTTCGGATGGGGCCACAGTGTCTCCGGACCGCTCCTGTCTCAGCCTCCAGTATTTATGCTGCAGTAGTTTATGTGTCGGGGGGCTGGGGTTAGTTGGTTATACCTGGAGTACTTCTCCTGTCTTATCCAGTGTCCTGTGTGAATTTAAGTATGCTCTCTCTAATTCTCTCGTTCTCTCTTTCTCTCTGAGAACCTGAGCCCTAGGACCATACGTCAGGACTACCGGGCATGATGACACCTTGCTGTCCCCAGTCCGCCTGGCCTTGCTGCTATTCCAGTTTCAACTGTTCTGCCTGCGGTTACGAAACCCCTACCTGTCCCAGACCTGCTGTTCTCAATTCTTAATGATCGGCTATGAAAAGCCAACTGAGAGACCTGAGCCCTAGGACCATACGTCGGGACTACCGGCCATGGTGACTCCTTGCTGTCCCCAGTCCGCCTGGCCTTGCTGCTATTCCAGTTTCAACTGTTCTGCCTGCGGTTATGGAACCCCTACCTGTCCCAGACCTGCTGTTTTCAACTCTTAATGATCGGCTATGAAAAGCCAACTGAGATTTATTCCTGATTATTATTTGACCATGCTTGTCACTTATGAACATTTTTGAACATCTTGGCATGGTTCTGTTATAATCTCCACCCGGCACAGCCAGAAGAGGACTGGCCACCCCTCATAGCCTGGTTCCTCTCTAGGTTTCTTCCTAGGTTTTGGCCTTTCTAGGGAGTTTTTCCTAGCCACCGTGCTTCTACACCTGCATTACTAGCTGTTTGGGGTTTTAGGCTGGGTTTCTGTACAGCACTTCGAGATATTAGCTGATGTAAGAAGGGCTATATAAAATAAAATTGATTGATTGGTCAACTGGGTGGGGCGTTATACATTCACGCATTAATTGACCAATGGGACCAAAATACAGTGGAACAGCTTGGAGAGTTCTCTGGCAAAGCGGTCCAATTTTTTTCTTAAAAAACACACTGTTGTTCGAATCCCACATTTGAGCTGATAGCATCCATCGTTTTGTAATAATATCTCTACCATTTCCCAGATGTATCAGCAGGCGGCAGTAATGCGGTCGTTTTGTGTTTATTGTGCCCAGAAAAAAACACAGAAGAATAATATAACTGCTTCCTGGTGACGTGAACACAGAACCATGAAGGTGCATTTCTAATCACTTAGTTTACAATCGATTTCTGTCATAGTTACGCCCGAAAGACATCGGCGAAAATGTTCAAAGGGTGGGGAACGTGGCTGGGTATAGAGAACACTACGAAGACAGAGGATAGCGAAGTGGCTGATGTTGCTGTGGAGGAGCAAGAGGAGAAAATTGTGCAAGACCAAAATGAAGTAAACAAACAACACGAACCTCCAGCAACAGAAGAACTGGAGCAGGAGGACGGAGACACAGTCCAACTCATCTCCCAGCAAGCTACAGGATTCGGTGGTAAGGAAGATTATAGATGGTTTTAATTTATATTCATGTGAAAAGTGATTAACAGACTAATAATGATTATGTAGGCCTAAGAGACAACAATACATTGTTTGCCTGCCACAACTTGAATGACAATGCCATCTGAAGCTGAAAAAGTGATCCACGTTTTATATCCCTGTTCCCTATACAGGCTTAATATTCAACTTTGCCAGCAATGCCACCAAGAAGATCTCCAGCTCTGTGGCAGAGACTGCACACACAATCAAGAAGAGTGTGGAAGACGGGAACATAGACGGAATTATTGACAAGGTGCATGGCGTGCTCCACTTTGCTGAATCCTGTTTTACAAGGAGAATGGTTTAAAGTTAGCATAGGTTGTTACAGTTGAAGTCAGAAGTTTACATACACCTTAGCCAAATACATTTAAACTCTGTTTTTCACAATTCCTGACATTTAATCCTAGTAAACATTTCCCTGTCTTAGGTCAGTTAGGATCACCACTTTATTTTAAGAATGTGAAATCTCAGAATAATAGTAGAGTGATTTATTTCAGCTTTTATTTCTTTCATCACATTCGCAGTGGGTCAGAAGTTTACATACACTCAATTCGTATTTGGTAGCATTGCCTTTAAATTGTTTAACTTGGGTCAAACATATCAGGTAGCCTTCCACAAGATTCCCATAATAAGTTTGGTGAATTTTGGCCCATTCCTATTGACAGAGCTAGTGTAACTGAGTCAGGTTTGTAGGCCTCCTTGCTCGCACACGCTTTTTCAGTTCTGCCCACACATTTTCTATAGGATTGAGGTCAGGGCTTTGTGATGGCCACTCCAATACCTTGACTTTGTTGTCCTTAAGCCATTTTGCCACAACTTTGGAAGTATGCTTGGGGTCATTGTCCATTTGGAAGACCCATTTGCGACCAAGCTTTAACTTCCTGACTGATGTCTTGAGATGTTGCTTCAATATATCCACCAAATTTTCCTTCCTCATGATGTCATCTATTTTGTGAAGTGCACCAATCCCTCCTGCAGCAAAGCACCTCCACAGCATGATGCTGCCACCCCCGTGCTTCACGGTTGGGATGGTGTTATTCGGCTTGCAAGCACCACCTTTTTCCTCCAAACATAACGATGGTGTATATATATTGTTAGATATTACTTGTTAGATATTACTGCACTGTCGGAGCTAGAAGCGCAAGCATTTCGCTACACACGCTATAATATCTGCTAAACACGTGTATGTGACAAATACAATTTGATTTGATTTGGTAATTATGGCCAAACAGTTCTAATTTTGTTTCATCAGACTAGAGGACATTTCTCCTAAAAGTACTATCTTTGTCCCCATGTGCAGTTGCAAACCGTAGTCTGGCTTTTTTGTGACGGTTTTGGATCAGTGGTTTCTTCCTTGCTGAGCGGCCTTTCAGGTTATGTCGATATAGGACTTGTTTTACTGTGGATATAGATACTTTTGTACCATGATGTCAAGCAAAGAGGCACTGAGTTTGAAGGTAGGCCTTGAAATACATCCACAGGTACACCTTAAATTGACTCAAATGATGTCAATTAGCCTATTAGAAGCTTCTAAAGCCGTGACATAATTTTCTGGAATTTTCCAAGCTGTTTAAAGGCACAGTCAACTTAGTGTATGTAAACTTCTGACCCACTGGAATTGTGATACAGTCAGTGAATTATAAGTGAAATAATCTGTCTGTAAACAATTGTTGGAAAAATTACTTGTGTCATGCACAAAGTAGATGTCCTAACTGACTTGCCAAAACTATAGTTTGTTAACAAGAAATGTGTGGAGTGGTTGAAAAACAAGTTTTAATGACTCCAACCTAAGTGTATGTAAACTTCTGACTTCAACTGTATATAACACCCTCTCTGGTGTTAGCTCAAAACCGCAGATTCTTGAAGCTTTGAGGTTTCTGTCTTGTAGCATCACATGCCTGTGTTTCTGTTTTCCAGACTATTTGGGGGGATTTCAAAAAAGAACAGGACAAATTTGTCCAAGAAAAGAAAGCAAAGAAATCAGGTCAGTGTGGAAACATCATACCCCCTTGAGATTAGCCTGGGTACCAGTCTGTTTAGCATACGTTCCACTCCTTGTACTCTGTGTCCTCAAACCAACGTTTATCAAATCAATGTTTATTTGTCACCTGCACAGCAAGGTTATTATAGTTTCCTGTTTTTATATTAGTTTGTATTTCTATTAGTTGTAAGATATTGAGTTAATGATTTATGAACATATTGCTATTTCGTAGACATTTTAAATTGAGTTTTAGCGTTATGGACAGACGGTAGCCTATGCATGGGAGGCTAGGAGACTTTTATGCATTGTATAGTTGTTGTGTTTTTGGGGATGTCACTTCCTGCCACTGGGGGGCAGTAATACGTTTAAAGGAAGACTCAGCTAGATGATGTAGATCGGTTATTCCCAAAACTGGGGTACGCGTAATGCTGTCGGGGGTACGCCAAATAAAAATGTAATTCACATTTTCAAACAGTCCATTTAGATTTTCCAACGGGGCTAAACATTTGGGTGATGTTTCTTTCTCGCCTGAGTAGCCTCGTTTCACTGGCAAAAATACAATTAAACCATTTAGTGTTCAGCGAAATAATAACACAATGTAAAATACAGGTCAAATAATTAACATCCAATCACACTAACCGTTACTCTCTCGTGGGAATTGCACTAACGGTCTGTATGTAGCCAAACGTAGCTGCTGCTCATTCCGTTTGCTCGGATATGGATAAATGGTTAATAAAGTAAGGCTGTATAGAGACACATACCAGCTCTACTGGTACTACTACTACCAGCAGTACTACACTACCAGTCAAACGTTTTAGAACACCTACTCATTCAAGGTCTTTCTTTCTTTTTTACTATTTTCTACATTGTAGAATAATAGTGAAGACATCAAATCTATGGAATAACACATATGGAATCATGTAGTAGCCAAAAAAGTGTTAAACAAATCAAAATATATTTTATATTTGAGGTTCTTCAAATAGACACCCTCTGCCTTGATGACAGCTTTGCACACTCTTGGCATTCTCTCACCCAGCTTCACCTGGAATGCTTTTCCAACAGTCTTGAAGGAGTTCCCACATATGCTGAGCACTTGTTGGCTGCTTTTCCTTCACTCTTCATCCCAAACCATCTCAATTGGATTGAGGTCGGGAGATTGTGGAAGCCAGGTCATCTGATGCAGCACTCCATCACTCTCCTTCTTGATAAAATAACCCTTACACAGCCTGGAGGTGTGTTGGGTCATTGTCTTGTTGAAAAACAAATGATAGTCCCACTAAGCCCAAACCAGATGGGATGGCGTATTGCTGCAGAATGCTGGGGTAGCCATGCTGGTTAAGTGTGCCTTGAATTCTAAATAAATCACAAACAGTGTCACCAGCAAAGCACCCCCACACCATAACTCCTCCTCCTCCATGCTTTACGGTGGGAAATACACATGCAGAGATAATCCGTTCAAATCTCCAATTTGGACTCCAGACCAAAGGACACATTTCCACCAGTCTAATGTCCATTGCTCGTGTTTCTTGGCCCAAGCAAGTCTCTTCTTCTTATTGGTGTACTTTAGTAGTGGATTCTTTGCAGCAATTCGACCATGAAGTCCTGATTCACACAGTCTCCTCTGAACAGTTGATGTTGAGATGTATCTGTTACTTGAACTGTGAAACATTTATTTGGGCTGCAATTTCTGAGGCTGGTAACTCTAATGAACTTATCCTCTGCAGCAGAGG
This sequence comes from Coregonus lavaretus, assembly GCF_964263955.1. Lineage (NCBI taxonomy): Eukaryota > Metazoa > Chordata > Actinopteri > Salmoniformes > Salmonidae > Coregonus > Coregonus lavaretus. The sequence continues at coordinate 1,564,066 of NC_140022.1, forward strand.
TAACTCTGGGTCTTCCTTTCCTGTGGCGGTCCTCATGAGAGCCATGTTTCATCATAGCGCTTGATGGTTTTTGCGACTGCACTTTAAGAAACTTTCAAAGTTCTTGAAATGTTCCGTATTGACTGACCTTCCTGTCTTAAAGTAATGATGGACTGTCGTTTCTCTTTGCTTATTTGAGCTGTTCTTGCCATAATATGGACATGGTCTTTTACCAAATAGGGCTATCTTCTGTATACCCCCCTACCTTGTCACAACACAACTGATTGACTCAAACGCATTAAGTTAAATTCCACAAATTAACTTTTAAGAAGATATACCTGTTCATTGAAATGCATTCCAGGTGACTACCTCATGAAGCTGGTTGAGAGAATGCCAAGAGTGTGCAAAGCTGTCATCAAGGCAAATGGTGGCTATTTGAAGAATCTCAAATATAAAATATATTTTGATTTGTTTAACACTTTTTTTGGTTACTACAAGATTCCATATGTGTTATTTCATAGTTTTGATGTCTTCACTATTATTCTACAGCGTAGAAAATAGTAAAATGAAGAAAAACCGTTGAATGAGTAGGTGTTCTAAAACTTTTGACTGGTAGTGTACACCTGCACCTGTCGACGACACAAGTTGTTCTGCTTCCACGAGCACATCCAGCAGTTTTTAAAGCAAGAATTAAGACTACTTTCGAGTAGTAAGACCTGTATAAAACCAACAGATACCATTAATAAGAAGGGGCTAGAAGCGTCTTATATGGTGAGCTACCGAGTGGCTAGGACAGGCAAGCCCCATACTATATCCTGCTGCCGCGGATATGGCTTGGACAATGCTGGGGGAAAAGGCCAAAAAAACTATACAGACAATGCCTTCATCAAACAACACTGTTTCACAACACATCAGTGACATGGCAGGAGGTGTTTTGAAACAATTACTTCTTCGCATACAAGCCAGTGAATTCTATGCGTTACAGCTGGATGAGTGAACAGACGTGCCGGGCCTGGCACTGCTCCTGGTATATGTCCGTTACGTTTATGGGGGGTCAATTAAGGAAGACATCCTCTTCTGCAAACCAGGACAACAGGAGGGGATATTTTTAAAGTACTGGACAGCTTTGTGACATCAAATGGACTTTTGTCCACCAAAGTCCATTTGATGTCACAAAGCTGTCCAGTACTTTAAAAATGTGTTGTGTTGGTATCTGTACTGATGGCGCAAAAGCCATGACAGGGAGACTTAGTGGAGTGGTAACGCGCATGCAAGCGGTTGCTCCCGGCGCCACTTGGGTACACTGAGCTGGGTGCGCAATTACGCAGGTACTTTCCCGAAACGGACGACACAAACAACTGGATTCGTTATCCCTTTCATGCCCTGCCTCCAGTCCACTTGCTAATATCTGAACAAGAGAGATTTCTGGATAGGGCTGCGCTCAGAGTATCCTGCCTTGGCAAATCACGCTGTTAAGACACTGATGCCCTTTACAACCACGGACCTATGTGAGAGTGGATTCTCGGCCCTCACTAGCATGAAAACTAAATACAGGCACAGACCGTGTGTGGAAAATGATTTAAGACTGAGACTCTCTCCAATACAACCCAACATTGCAAAGTTATGTGCATCCTTTCAAGCATACCCTTCTCATTAACCTGTGGTGAGTTATTCACCATTTTTTATGAACAAATAATGTTTTATATGTAAGAGGGCTAAATAAAGAGCCAAATTATTGCTTATTATTATTTGTGCCCTGGTCCTATAATAGCTCTTTGTCACTTCCCACGAGCCAAAATCTCACACTCATTCTTATGTTTAATAAATGTATCATATAGTGTGTGTGTGTGTGTGGTAGGCTTACAATGATGGCATAAAACAACATTTGAGATGCGCTGCCCCTGGTGCTAGAGGGGTTTGAAGGGGTACGGGACTATAAAAAGTTTGGGAACCACTGATGTAGATGATATGTATCAACCTCATCACACGGAGGGCAGAGTGTCTGCAGGTTTTCACTCCTCCCTTGTACTTGATTGATGAATTAAGGTCACTGATTAGTAAGGAGCTCCCCTCACCTGGTTGTGTAGGTCTTAATTGAAAGGAAAAACCAAAAACCAGCAGACACTAGGCCCTCCATGGAATGAGTTTGACACCCCTGACGTAGATGCACAAAGTAAACAGTAGTAGTGGGTCAATTTCCGCAACAACCAGGAGAGTTGAAGCGCGAAGCTAAACTTCTCTGGTGTTTTGGTCACTTAGCGACCATGTTGTAGCAGCGTGAAGCGCACCCGTGCACATGCGCAGATACTCTGGGTGACCGTGTGAGGGCAAAATCTTGCATTGTGCTCATTTCAATGGCTGCGTTAGAGCGGATCACTTTTGTCAAGTCATTCTAGGGGGGGGGGGGGAATCGGACTTGCGCCTACATGCCAACTGCATGAACTTGACAAAAATCATGTGATCAAAGGTCATGAAGGTTTGACTGCAAGTTTCTGCTCTTCACCAACTTCATCCTGCAGCCATCGCCTGCATTGTGGGAGGCTCTATTGTAAACCAATCATTAGGCTGTTATTGTTTGACCCACGCAAACGTGACCAAAGACATGACTGAAACAGGAACCAATTGGCCGCGATTTATGTATACAGTGGATATATACAAAAAAATGTGATATCTGAGGCTCTCTCACTAATTGATTGTACAATGTACACACATTATATTATGATTTCAGTTTGTGAGTGTGATATGGGGGTTAGATACAATATTATTTCTACATGACAAAGAAAACATTTTATAAACAATGGCAAGACTGCCATGTTGGACTGCGCCTTGCTGTTGGAAAACCACATTAGTGTCAGACTTCCGGCTGTCGCAGATGCACCTCCCCCGACTTCACTCCTCGACGTTCCTCTACAGTCAGTTGCTGTAGCCTTACCACTCAGACACGGCCAATATCTGCAGCGCTGCTCGTGGCAACGTCATCTCGCTGAGTCTACCTTTAAATTATAAAGTCAATCTCAGTGTGACTTACCAGATTCAAAAGCTTGAAAACCCCATTAGAAAAACAAAGCTGAAAAACCCTTTTCGATTTCTAAAACTGAACATAATTTATGATGGTTTAATTTGAGTTTAGTTCGTTTTGGAGTCAAAGATAATAGTTTCAGTGTAGTTTTAGTTTTTCAAACAGGTTTGGTAATTATTTTATTTCAGTTTACAAAGTTATTTTCATGATTCGTTTTAGTTATCTATAATAACCTTGGTGCACAGGACACAACGGGTGTAAACAGCAAAGTGAAATGCTTACTTGCAAGCCCTTCCTCAACAATGCGGTATTCAATATCAAGGTAAAAAAAATAAAAAAAATTCAAATCCAGAATAGATTCTTTAAAAAAGAGAACGGAACCAATGCTAATTCAGGTCAAGTAACACAAGAAATAAAACCCACAGGAGAATGTACTCTACAGGCCAGTATCATATCAATGTGCAGGGATACTGGTGATGCATGACACTGAGTAGAATGTTAGCTAAACAGACTTGAGATGAGATACCGGTAAACATGCTCAGAGTTATCTACACATACATTGTGGAATGAAAATGGTTCCTTCTTGCTCCTTTCCAGACACAGCTGTACCACCATGGGTCGGCTACAGTGAGGAGGAGACCATGCAGCAACAGATCCTGGCGTTGTCCGCTGTTGGTAGCATTTCTAACGTTGTCTATACACGTAGTGCATTTAGTTTGGGATTTGATTTCATGAATTGGATCTTATCCCTATCGGAGTGTATCGTGTCGATTGCACCTTTTCAATTCAATTTGATTAAATTCAACACATCTTTATTGATCTGTTATTCCAGGACAGGAGGAACTTTCTGAGAGACCCACCAGCTGGAGTTCAGTTCCAGTTCGACTCTGAGCAGATGTATCCTATCGCCATGGTGATGCTGCAGGAAGACGAGCTACTGAACAGGATGCGCTTCGACCTGGTTCCCAAACAGTCAGCAGACAGCCATTACAAATCGAATGCATTATTACACTTCCAACATGCCTCGATTCAACCCTGAGTTATTTACAGATACAGATTGCAGGCATAAAGTTGTCATGTTGTCTAATGTTGGTTGATGCCAGCCTTGTCCATTGATCAGCCTAGCCTCTTAGAACCAGACAGATTGCTGCGTTCAAGTGAAAAATAATGTTGAGCTATCTCGCAATCAGGCTGGTTCACAAAGCTTTGACCAGCCATTGAAATTGGAGGAAATGTACACATATCTGTGTTTCCATTTATATTAAATTATAGATGAACCCTGAAGAAGAAAGTGAAATGACGTTATGTATATGTTAATGACATATTCAATGCTCTGTATGTTTAGAGTGAAGGAGGATGTGTTCTGGAGGAACTACTTCTACCGTGTGTCCCTGATAAAGCAGTCGGCCCAGCTCACTGCCCTGGCAGCACAGCAGCAGGCTGCAGACTACAGAGAGGAACAGGAGACCATCAGCCCGGAAGGTGTCAGCCTCACAGGTACTCTATTCTGTTCTGTGGTTGGTCGGAATTCCGTTTCTGTGATCCTGACTTTAAAAACACTGCATTGGTGTTATGTGCAAAGCAGAACAATTGGTGAACTACTTTCAAGCAACAGTTTATAGCCGAACTTCTGTTTTATGTTGTTGTCATGCAGAAAATACCATCAGACCAAAAACACCTCCAGTATCCATTAGTGACATTCCCAAGAGTGGAGCGGTGAGTCAATGTTTTATTTTTCGGAAGAAAAGTGAGTTCCTTTTAATAATTCTGTGCATGTCTGTATATAGACCACTGAAATACTGTGTAACTATCAAGTCAAATGTATGAAATGGTCTGGATTATATTTCATGTTGTTGTTAAACAGCAGGAGGAAGAGGAGAATGAGATCTCCACCAGCCCTGGGGTCTCAGAGTTTGTGAGCGATGCCTTTGACTCCTGTAGCATCGACCATGAAGACCTGAGGAAGGAGATGGAACAGCTGGTGCTGGACAAGAAGGAGGACGCTGCAACTCCAGAGGGTCAGTTCTAGAACTATTAGATCATATTTAGTGTAACAAACAACTAGCAAGAACTCCGGAGTTCTATTGGTTGATTTCACTGGAACCTAGAAGGGGCTTGGATTTAATATAATGGCTCAGTTGGTAGAGCTAGATGTTGAATTAGAGGGAGTGAATGACGTGTTTAGCTCTTTTCTCCTCAGTCTGTAGCATTGATCTCATAATGCTGTTATTTGTTATTATTTTTTTCAGAGGAAACAGCAGACTGGGAGAAGGAACTCCAGGCAGAGTTACAGGAGTATGAGGTGGTGACGGAGGCAGACAACAAAGATGACAACTGGGATAAAGAGATAGAGAAGATGCTTCAGTCGGACGATTAGAAAGATGACCGACCCCTCTTGCTTCAGTCTAGTATCTCTGATATGAGTGAGAGAGAGCACCATGAAGGATCAGAAACCATGACAGTGTCTAGTCTAGACCATAGAAATCGAATGGTATAGAAATTAAGGGAACTGCTGCATACAAACCATATAAAGCTCTGTTGTTTGTTTCAGCACATTCTAGAATGGGAACGTCTATGGGGGTATTCTGATCTGGTGGTGGTCAGGTGTTGAAATACTGTACAATATACATTTTCTCTGTCTGTACAGTGTAGTGGCAGGCTGACATTTTAGCTGTGAACGTTTATGGGCTAGGAGCAACTGACATATTGTTATTTTTTCTCTACTCTGCTCTTTTCTTTCTCTGGAATTATTTTGCAGTTGGGATGTGTACATCTATGCAAATAATACTTGTTTCTGTTCTACTCAAATCCTGTCTTCAGTTTTCCCCTAATAAATTTTTTTTTTTCCCGTTGTCTAAATGACTTTCCTTAATGAAAAATACAGACAGATTATGCTACATCCAGAGGGCTGTATAAGGAAGGGTTTTGTTTTGGTCTTCAGTTTATGCAACGTGACCATCGGGTCAACCCCCCCAGTCATTATATATTGCGTCACATCATAGCGACACACTCCGGTGCCAGGGACAGAGTCGATTTAAACAGTAAAAACATTCAGGTACAGTGTGGTACTTTTACGCCCTTTTCGGTGTTTCTTGTTTCACAAAACCTACACAAATTATGTCTGTATTTCTAAATGACATGTTACAGTCAAACAAAAGAGAGCGCCAAGTGTTATAAAAAAGTGTTATTTACTAAGGAAGTCCATAGGTTGCCAGTGGCAGGTTGTTAGCTTAGCATAAGTTAGCACAGTGTGGACTCACGCACCTGCAAACCCAAACAGTTTGCTAGTTATTGCTTGGTGGTATTTGTGTTCTACACCACGGTCAATAATCCCTACATCAATCAATACTTGATAGTAACCTGTTGACAATTTCGTCACATTTTTCTTGCTGAGTTGAATGTCACTGTTGGATTTGTTACTCAGCTAATAAGCTAACCCACCGCTAGCTCGTGTCAAAGCGAACTACGCTAGCTAGCCTAGCATACCAAAGGTTACTGTGACTAACGTGATAGCTATGCTAAATAAATTTAGCAATGTGGCTAGCTAGCTACATCCATTAGCTTTAGCGTAGTCGATAAATGGCGCAATGTTTTACTTTCAGAATAGGTAACCAGGTAGGAGGTTATTAGCTAACACTAATTGTCTAGCTAGTGCCTGCTAATAATTTAATATCAAAACTAGCCAACGTTGTGTACTTGTTTTATTGCCACCACTGTGTGGCAAATTTACATATTTGGGTGTCTAATATTGATTGAACTATAACGTACGAGTGTTACTGCAATAGCGGTGTTTAGGCTACATCGTTTTAACGTGGTCCTTCACTTGTGTTCAGTCGGATAATTATGTTCACTTCGGTGTCCGGGTGACCTAAATCAAGGGAATTGAGGGGTTCCTGTGCTGACTCATGTGGCGGGTCCTTCTGTTGGTACTGTTAGGTCGAGCACGGTGATAATCTTCAACTATCTTCTTAAAGGATTCTATCCCTTCTTGATTGTTGGGGGAACTGTGGTCCGGTGTTAAATTAATCTATTAATAACTCTAACTACCTCTACTGCCAATGCTACCCTAGTTATTAGAATGATGTGACCTTTGGTCAGATCGGAGTAAAAGGTAAAGGTGAGGACCTACCTTGCCCTGCTAGAGTTGGTGCCTTGCTAAACAGACAGTGTGTGGTTGCTAACTTACTGTCTCATTACCTCAACGTTTACAAATAGTCTTGAAGCTGTTAATATAAGTGACACACCACTGACAAGATCAGTGAATGATCAAGTATGAACAGGTTCTGTTGATGAATTGAATCAATGCTTACTCACATGGTCAGGTGTACTCAAATAGTCCGGTGGATACACCCCCAGATATTTCACTGAATTGACTTTTCCTCTTTTGCAGTTTGGGACCAATATCATGGAGGCCACAGGGTTCTGTGGGATGGAGGTGGCGACTCGGGGGCTAGTGGGGGGATCTGGCAGCAGCTCCCCTCCAGAGCTGGACAGCCCAGGTTGCCAGGAGCATGTGGGGGTGTTTGAGCTGGTCAGTGGCTCCTGCAGTGAGGAGGTGAGAGGGGAGACTCCAGGGAGAGAGGACTGCCCCCTGGACCCCAACAATGCTGAGCTAGACCCAGGCAGGGGTGGCAAGATCAAGGACCAAAAGGGATTCGGTAGGTTGACACGAGACTCTGTCGTTGCCTTTCTAAAGTGTGTGGTAATATAAGGAATCACTACACTGCATGCTATTATGATTATTTTTGCCAAGTTATTGAGAATGCCCATTCCTCTTCAACCATGGCAAGTGGCTGATCTCATCACTTGTGGTGTTTTGTAACAGGAAAAGAGGTTCTCCTACTGATGCAAGCCCTGACCACTCTAGCCTCCCCAGAGGAGAAGCTGGCCGCTTTGTGCAAGAAGTATGCTGATTCGGTAAGCGCTGGAAGCCGCCACACGTCTATGCTGCTTTAAGTGATTATTTGCATGTAAGAGTAGTTAATTAATTGCTGTGGGCCACTGCTAGTTGATAAGCTAACATGTTCATCCCTGTTTGCTTTTTGAGTTTGTATTCATTAGGGCACGCCGTAGCAAAACTATTTTGCAATTTCTAATTACACCAGTCCAGGTAGTTTTCATCCATTTCGTGCCTAATGAACACTAAACAGGTCTCATTTGAGTCCCTGTTCAAATGGTGTTTAGGGTATTACTACTCCGATGTGTCCTGTGACAGCTTGATTGACTGACTGACTGATTGTTCGAATGATTTTCAGCTGGAGGAGAGCCGCAGTATACAGAAGCAGGTGAAGGTCCTGCAGAAGAAGCAGTCCCAGATGGTCAAGGAGAAGATTCACCTGCAGAGTGAACACAGCAAGGCCATCCTGGCACGCAGCAAGCTGGAGAGCCTCTGTAGGGAACTACAGAGACACAACAAGACCCTCAAGGTAGGTTGTGAGGAGAGTCCGTCACACAGCAAGTCAGTTAGTGGCTACTGTATGCCTATGTACTCATTGAATTAGATATAGAATCATATAGGACCTCTGTGTGTGTCACATTTTATTCATCACATGCTCCGAACACAACTGGTGTAGACTTTACAGTGAAATACTTGCTTATGAACCTTTCCCAACAATGCAGAGTTAAAAATAGAATCCACAAGTATGGAGCTATATTCCAGGAGCACCAGTCACATTCAGGGTTGGGTTCCATTCAGGTTTCAATTCAGTCAATTCCGGAAGTGAAAACGCCTCCTAGAAAACATTTTTATGAATGAATTAAATTTCAATAGAATTCATGAATTGAAAACAGAATTGACCTCATCCCTGTTACCATTTTTTTTTGGAAAATTTAACGCTTGCCGTCTCCCCTGTCAGGATGACAACACGCAGCGGTCCAGGGAGTATGAGGAGCGTCGTAAGGAGGCCACCCTTCACTTCCAGATGACGCTGAACCAGATCGAGGTACAGATGGAGCAACACAACATTCACAACTCCAAGCTGCGCCAGGAGAACATGGAGCTGGCCCAGAAACTCAAGAAGCTCATCAAACAGTACGAGCTCAGGGAGGAGGTAGGCGGTCGAGGCTGTACCTCTTTCTACCCTCTATCTTTGTCTTTTTTTTCGCACGCGCACACTCTCTCTCTCTTCCTCCCATTCTCTCTCTCTCTGTTTCTTCCCCCATTTCTCTCTATACCCCTTCTGTCTCTTTAGGCAGGTGCCTATGGCAGATGCAGGCCTACAACATGTAGGAGAAATCTGATTGGTACTCTGATTAGAGGATTACTGCATGTTTCAACACTTAGTGGGATTTATTCAGGATTTAGTTTGGAATTGCCCAGATGGATGTTTTTTACTAGGTGTATTTTTCAGCATGTTAAATGCATTTAAGAGCCTCTGGAAATCTGACTGCACATTGACATGGTGTTCTGCTCTGGCCTGTCTGTCGGTCGGTCTGTTCCCAGCACATTGACATGGTGTTCTGCTCTGTCCTGTCTGTCGGTCTGTTCCCAGCACATTGACATGGTGTTCTGCTCTGTCCTGTCGGTCTGTTCCCAGCACATTGACATGGTGTTCTGCTCTGTCCTGTCTGTCTGTTCCCAGCACATTGACATGGTGTTCTGCTCTGTCCTGTCTGTCTGTTCCCAGCACATTGACATGGTGTTCTGCTCTGTCCTGTCTGTCTGTTCCCAGCACATTGACATGGTGTTCTGCTCTGTCCTGTCTGTCGGTCTGTTCCCAGCACATTGACATGGTGTTCTGCTCTGTCCTGTCTGTCGGTCTGTTTCCAGCACATTGACAAGGTGTTCTGCTCTGTCTGTCTGTTCCCAGCACATTGACATGGTGTTCTGCTCTGACCTGTCTGTCTGTTCCCAGCACATTGACATGGTGTTCTGCTCTGTCCTGTCGGTCTGTTCCCAGCACATTGACATGGTGTTCTGCTCTGTTCTGTCTGTCTGTTCCCAGCACATTGACATGGTGTTCTGCTCTGTCCTGTCTGTCGGTCTGTTTCCAGCACATTGACATGGTGTTCTGCTCTGTCCTGTCTGTCTGTTCCCAGCACATTGACATGGCGTTCTGCTCTGTCCTGTCTGTCGGTCTGTTTCCAGCACATTGACATGGTGTTCTGCTCTGTCCTGTCGGTCTGTTCCCAGCACATTGACATGGTGTTCTGCTCTGTCCTGTCTGTCTGTTCCCAGCACATTGACATGGTGTTCTGCTCTGTCCTGTCTGTCTGTTCCCAGCACATTGACATGGTGTTCTGCTCTGTCCTGTCGGTCTGTTCCCAGCACATTGACATGGTGTTCTGCTCTGTCCTGTCTGTCGGTCTGTTCCCAGCACATTGACATGGTGTTCTGCTCTGTCCTGTCTGTTGGTCTGTTCCCAGCACATTGACATGGTGTTCTGCTCTGTCCTGTCTGTTGGTCTGTTCCCAGCACATTGACATGGTGTTCTGCTCTGTCCTGTCTGTCGGTCTGTTCCCAGCACATTGACATGGTGTTCTGCTCTGTCCTGTCTGTTGGTCTGTTCCCAGCACATTGACATGGTGTTCTGCTCTGTCCTGTCTGTCGGTCTGTTCCCAGCACATTGACATGGTGTTCTGCTCTGTCCTGTCGGTCTGTTCCCAGCACATTGACATGGTGTTCTGCTCTGTCCTGTCTGTCTGTTCCCAGCACATTGACATGGTGTTCTGCTCTGTCTGTCTGTTCCCAGCACATTGACATGGTGTTCTGCTCTGTCCTGTCTGTCTGTCTGTTCCCAGCACATTGACATGGTGTTCTGCTCTGTCTGTCTGTTCCCAGCACATTGACATGGTGTTCTGCTCTGTCCTGTCTGTCGGTCTGTTTCCAGCACATTGACATGGTGTTCTGCTCTGTTCTGTCTGTCTGTTCCCAGCACATTGACATGGTGTTCTGCTCTGTCCTGTCTGTCTGTTCCCAGCACATTGACAAGGTGTTCAAGCACAAGGAGAAGCAGCAGCAGTTGGTGGATGCCAAGCTCCAGAGGACAGCTGAGCTGATGAGAGAGGTGGAGGGGAAGCAGCAGAGAGAGAGAGACTTTGTGAGTCCCACTGCCATGGGTCATTATTCTGAAGATGTTCTAGATGGCGACAAATAACTGGAGGCCTGTGTTCCATAGGGCACACAACTGAAAACATTTTATAATATAATATGCCATTTAGCAGACGCTTTTATCCAAAGCGACTTACAGTCATGTGTGCATACATTTTTACGTATGGGTGGTCCCGGGGATCGAACCCACTACCCTGGCGTTACAAGCGCCATGCTCTACCAATTGAGCTACAGAGGACCAATTGGAACTTAAAATGAGGTCCAGGTGCCTAATGAACACAACCCAGGACAGAGTATTTGTTTATCTCTGTAATAACTGGAAGTGAGTGACAGTTAGTAGTCTGTTTGCATTGATTGAATTGGTTGACTGTTTGTCAGAAGTTGTGACCATTTCCGTCTCCTGTTCAGCTCCTGAAAGACGCCACAGAGTCCAGACATGAGTGTGAGCTGATGAAGGAACAGGAGACTCAGCTCAAACAGCAGGTAGCTAGCTGCCTTTTCTTTCCATGTTCTGTGTCAGTCCGTTTATATTGATGGGGACTATGTTAATATGTTTATATTGATGGGGACTATGTTTATATGGATCGTGACTGTATGTTATGACTGAAATGTTATGTCCGGAGACACTTGAAACCCCACCTCTTTAAGGAATAACTGGGATAGGATAAAGTAATCCTTCTACCCCCCCTTACCCCACCCCAAAGAAAGAAAAAAAAAAACATATTGTAAAGTGGTGATCCCACTGGCTATAAGGTGAATGCACCAATTTGTAAGTCGCTCTGGATAAGAGCGTGTATGCTAAATGACGTAAATGTTAAAATGTATCTGTGGTTTTTAGCTCTCTCTGTACATGGACAAGTTTGAGGAGTTTCAGACCACTCTGGCGAAAAGCAACGAGGTGTTCACTACCTTCAGACAGGAGATGGAGAAGGTTTGGAACAAAATATTTAACATAAAACACCCTTGTGTTTCTTTGGTATATAGCTGGAAGGATTTAGATATGTAGACCTCTCTATAGCTGGAAGGATTTAGATCTGTAGACCTCTCTATAGCTGGAAGGATTTAGATCTGTAGACCTCTCTATAGCTGGAAGGATTTAGATCTGTAGACCTCTCTGTAGCTGGAAGGATTTAGATCTGTAGACCTCTCTGTAGCTGGAAGGATTTAGATATGTAGACCTCTCTATAGCTGGAAGGATTTAGATATGTAGACCTCTCTATAGCTGGAAGGATTTAGATCTGTAGACCTCTCTATAGCTGGAAGGATTTAGATCTGTAGACCTCTATAGCTGGAAGGATTTAGATATGTAGACCTCTCTATAGCTGGAAGGATTTAGATCTGTAGACCTCTATAGCTGGAAGGATTTAGATCTGTAGACCTCTATAGCTGGAAGGATTTAGATATGTAGACCTCTCTGTAGCTGGAAGGATTTAGATCTGTAGACCTCTCTATAGCTGGAAGGATTTAGATCTGTAGACCTCTCTGTAGCTGGAAGGATTTAGATCTGTAGACCTCTCTATAGCTGGAAGGATTTAGATATGTAGACCTCTCTGTAGCTGGAAGGATTTAGATCTGTAGACCTCTCTGTAGCTGGAAGGATTTAGATCTGTAGACCTCTCTGTAGCTGGAAGGATTTAGATCTGTAGACCCCTCTATAGCTGGAAGGATTTAGATCTGTAGACCTCTATAGCTGGAAGGATTTAGATCTGTAGACCTCTCTATAGCGCTGATCTTTCTTCTGTTCTCCAGATGACCAAGAAGATCAAGAAGCTGGAGAAGGAGACGACTGTGTGGAGGACCAAGTGGGAGACCAACAACCAGGCTCTGCTACAGATGGCTGAGGAGGTGATGAGAAACCCTTCCATCTTACTTCATCATTTACAAATAATAGCAGAGATTTTTTTATTGTACGGTCAAATTTCACAATGAAGTATCTCAACGAATGATGTCACTTAATGATAGAATATCTGATGTTGAATGTGGTTTACTGTTTGTCCTCTCCAGAAAACATTGCGGGACAAACATTACAAGGGCCTGCATGGGAAGCTGGAGCGCCTGGAGAAACTGTGCCAGGCCTTGCAGATGGAGAGGGACGACCTCACCACCAAACTGGGAGACCTACAGTCAACAACCACGGAGGAGGAGGAGGGGCCTCCAGACCCCCAGCCCAACCAGGAGTCTACCCAGGATGAGCTCTCTCCGCCTGGGAGGGGGGAAGAGACACAGCCCCCTACTACCCCTGAACTGGAGCCAGAGACCTCCACAACAGAGCAACTTGACAACTGAGCCACTAACCACCTCTGGCTTTTTTGGGGGTATATTTGAATACAGTAGATCTTTTTTTGTGTGATAGAAAGTTATAATTAAGATTAAAATGACTGCATTATTAACGATGAATATAGTACTTTTTGCCCTGACTACATTGTAACAGTGGGCTTTGTGGTGAGCACTTAGCTCCCCCTTTTTCTACCACATTTGTATTTTCTTAGACGATTGTCTTCAGTCACAGGGTTGTTCAGCAGCTTTCCTGTGGTCAGTCACAGGGTTGTTCAGCAGCTTTCCCATGGTCAGTCACAGGGTTGTTCAGCAGCTTTCCCGTGGTCAGTCACAGGGTTGTTCAGCAGCTTTCCCATGGTCAGTCACAGGGTTGTTCAGCAGCTTTCCCGTGGTCAGTCACAGGGTTGTTCAGCAGCTTTCCCGTGGTCAGTCACAGGGTTGTTCAGCAGCTTTCCCGTGGTCAGTCACAGGGTTGTTCAGCAGCTTTCCCGTGGTCAGTCACAGGGTTGTTCAGCAGCTTTCCCGTGGTCAGTCATAGGGCCGTCTCTCCATTTCCTCTACAGTCTGACGCCGTCTCTTGGCAGATTTCTTCCATTTAAAAATCGATATTTTGGAGCTGTGGCATTGTAGTCAGATTAAATCAATTTTTTGGAACTGATATTGTAGTCTGATTTTAAATCCTGTCATATACATATTGTTGAAGAAATTGCTATATTGACGGAGCCTTGTTGCATCGTCGTGACTAACTGAATCTTGTCTCTGTCTAGGAACAGAAATAGCAGGGCATTGCACAGTAGAATAGTCACAAACATACAACGTTTATCTCAGAGCAGGGTCCATAGATGTATAATTACTAGAACGGGAGTGCCCATTTCAAGTCAACGTAACAAATTCGGTTGACTTGTATTTCTATGGATGGGCCATATCAGTCCTTGGGTTGTCATGATTGGGTCTATTGGTTTTCTAATTCCTCAGAACTGGTGTACAGTTTCAGTCCAGTCTCCTTGACTTAATGAGGTTTACTGTAAAGTTGAAACCCTGTAAACACACTTTGAAGCACTGGGGAACATCCTTGTCCTTTTAACATAGGAGACTGAGTCTGAAGGGTTAAATATGTTCTGCTTTGACCAGGCTGCTATCCAGTCAACACACAGCACAGTCAGTCATTGTTGGTCTGTGAGAGAGTTTCACTGGTTGACAGTTTCTGCAGGAGGACCCCTTGTTTAGATGCTGCTGCAGCTACAGGCTTTCCTGGTTTGTAATTCCAGTAGCCTGGCCCCAGATCTGTTTCTGCTGTCTGGTCCAACTTGACCATAGGAGTTGGAAAACAGCACAACAGACCTGGGACCAGGCTATCATTCCAATAGGGCCAAACTGTTCTCCAGCTCTCCTTAAAACCACTAATTCCATCTGATGGGGGGGGCATTCGGTTCAATTTACCCAATGGTTAAGGGCTCACTATGTAATTTTACTTCTGTGTGTAATCATTTGGTTGAAGAAGTCAGTGGGGCACTTTACTGCAGACATTGTGGTAATTTAGGGTTATGTGCCAGACCAGTGAACATGCATTTATATGCAGACCAGTGAACATGCATTTATCTGGGACGTAATCTGTTTCTTGGTCTCCAAATCGGCTTCTTTCTATTCCTTATGCCGGTGCTTTGTTGAGACACAAAATATTGGCAAAAATGTTTTATTTCTGGAAACAAAACATTTTTTAGTTGGATTTATAAGGTGCCTTGTCATCTTAGATGTTATACTGGAAAAACAGGCAATTGTATTTTAAATTTTTTACCAACACTCTGTACTGAATACCTATGAATGGAACGTATGTCATTCAAGCATTACAACTCGATGCTAACCTTCAATAAGAGCTATTAGGGATACTTGCCGACAATGTGAAATGTGTGGAGTACTATGAATGTAGTTACGGTAATGTACCTGAATGTCACCCATGTTGCCAGTCTCTTGTAATGAGAATGATGACGGTTTTGGCCCCAGGTCAGAGTTGTGTTCATTATGCATCAAGAAATGAATTGAAACTGGATTCAATAACTAATACCTGTTCCAATAAGAAACACTGTTTCCAGCTGTGAAATATTGAAAACGTTATCTGATGCGTGTCCTAATGAACACTACCCAGGTTCCCCTAATGGCCTGATCACCCTGTCATCTACCTAGAAACCTCAAACACTGATATCACCAGCTCAGACTTTTAGATTGTCTGTCTTTTTTGTTTTCTCGTCAACTTGATATTTGTCGTAAGGATTTCATTCAGACCACAGCCCCTGAAGTTCTTCTAAACGTTCACGGCTTTGCAGGAAAGTGTTAAGATGGGTCCAAGCCACAGTTTGGGGGGTGGGGGATACAATCTCAATGTTACAGTATCTTAAACCCCCTCTAAAGTCTTTAATCAAGTTGAATACTTTACTGGGTAATCTATTGATTTGATGGGTTCATGTAAAGATGCCACTAGAGACCAGGCCAGTTGGTACTACTTGCATTTTGGATGTAGCCTAAAGCCATCTGCTTGGGCTATTATGCCAACTCATTGTCATGTTAATGTCTGGCTTGACAATGACAGCAATGAAGTAGACTGGCACTCAGGCTATAGTGGATGCCCTTTACCATCGGTTGTGATGTCTGCCACAGTTAAACTCAGGTTATGCAAGACGTCTACCTCTGCAGGTGAGAAGAACTGTGAAAGCGGAGTGAGTTGAATGTTCAGAAAGCTTTATATGAGCCCACATTCCCCTTTACGAGATTGTAAAATGTTCTAGTCCAGTCTCTTGCTTTTCAATAAAAAAAAACATTTTGTAGAATTTTCCACACTTGTGGTTGTAGTTTTAATTTTCCTAGTTTGCTATATGTTTAAATTGTTCTGTTATGAAGGATATGTGTTAACTTCACTTCTAGGCAGTATAGACACCTTGCCTGGCTTCCCAAACTCCTTGCTCTGGCCAAACACTATGCCACGGCCACGTTTTTCTCCAATGAGTCTGGCTTGGAGTACCTCCAACGATTCCTAGAACGCAAACACATTCTAACCGTTCTGATTGGTCCCAGAAACCGATGGGTTGGACCAGTGCCAGAACAAGGATAACACAATGTTTAGAAAATGTGTCATTGGCTTTGATACTCATGATCCAGTCGCTGACATCACCACAAACGACTTCAACGATGGCAGCCTCAGACTGAAGTATGTAGCGAACAGCGCAGCGGAATAATTCCGTTGGAGTCAGGCAAATATACACTAAACGTGTTCCTGGGAATTATAGAAAATAACAAATGCAATTAATTTAAAAGTTACAAAAATTATTTTTTTATTGCAATTTATGCCAGGTTATGCACAAAACAAAAATCCATCAAGGTTCAAAATGATTTAGTCACCTGCCGCAGTCAAAGCAGAAACAATACCAAAGGATATCCTTATTTAGACAGGTGGAAAAGAAGCCCTGCTTTACCAAGTGCATTTGTTGACGACTGTCCACCTGCATGGTTGTGGCATTTCACTCAGATGAGATTCTCCTTTTATAACTGTTCAATACACTTTGGGCCAGCTTCCTGGACACAGAGTGCCTACTAGTCTTGGACTAAGAAGCACGTCCAATTGTGAATATCCATTGAACATGCTTTTTAGTTAAGGACTACGCTTAATCTGTGTTCGGGAAACCAGCCCTTTGTACCTGTAAGGGCTGCTTGATCAATATATCAAACCAAATCCAGAAGAATGCTTTATATGGGAAACAATGTCTGTCAGGTCGAGATGGAGGCTACAATGTGAAATACTGTACAAGAGGAGAGATGCACCAGGAGGTGGGTTGGGGTGGAGTATGTGGTTACGACCCTTGACCCTCCAGCTCTGAAGCAGGGGTGTCTGGCTCCTCATCATTATAGATGTTCTCAGCCTAGAGAGAGATGGAAAGTGTTACATCAGTTAAAAAGGAGTTAATTACTTTAACTGATTAATTGGAACAACACATTTAGACTGCTTTTGAATTTGCTTTAGGGGTCAAAAAATGATTTCCTGAAAGTGTGGAAGCAAACGTGGTACTTTATTTATCGCCGACAGTGTCCTCACCATTTGCCAAACCTGCATGATGTTATCCTCTGAGACGGAGCAGATGACCCAGGGCTCGTTGGGGTTCCACGTGAAGTCAGAAATCTTCGCTGTGTGTCCTCCATGGATGAACTGACGAGATAAAACCAGTCCACAGGATGAGTAATATGCCTAAATAAAACCTCCCTACAGACCACCTCCGTCCCAGTCGCTTCTCCTTGTATTGCTGTTTATTTAAAAGCTTAGGGGTAGGGTTTCAAAACTCAACTTTCCCAAAAATGTCCTGGTTTCCCAGAAATCCCAGTTGGAAGATTCCTGGAATTCTGAAAGAATAATCCAATTGGGATTTCTGGAAATCCAGGGAAGTTTGGCGAAAGTTGACAAGTGTTTTGCAACCCTACTAAGGAGATAACGGTCATAATTGTGGATGACGTGTCCATCACTCACCAGCAGTTCTGGAGGTCCGTCCTCTGCATCCTCAGCAGACTGTTCCTCTCCGATTTTACTGGGGACAGACAAGACCAAACCATTTCAACTACTACACCAATATTATCATCATCCTATCAGCCTACAGTGTTGAGGACACACCGACTTGACATTTGTTTCTACCTCTTGAAATGTCAAAGGGTATACAAAAGGTTAGTTTAGTTAACATGCTCTGTTGTCTTCGGTCTTTACCTGAGATCCCATACGTTGAGCCTTCTATCTGTGCCGCTGGAAGCCAGAATGGTTTCGTTGTGAGGGGACCATTGCACCTGCCAAAGAAGTCAGTAAAGCACTGTCAGTGCAATAAACTCCAGCTCAGCACAACGTCTACGAGGGACACCAACACAAGAGAGATGTAGGGCTCACTTGAAAAAGAGATGTAAATCTCAATGTGACTACCCTGGTTAAATAAAACAGTTGAACGAGACACCAACAAAGCCTGGTAACTTATCCAGACTCCCAATTCAATTGATTCAGAGGGATTGAGAGTATTGTTTACTATTTATGGAGTATTACCTGGAAGATTTCATCCTTGTGCGATTCGAAAGAGTGGAGCTTCAGTTTGAGGTTACGCAGATCCCAGAGAGCAACAGTCTGAAATGCAAAAGGAGAGAGAAAAAAAATAAACAGTTGGCAATGGAAAATAAATTACCTGAATAAATTAACATATTTTGGACTACTGTCCAGTATGAAATACACTTCTTGGTCGACAGTGATTTGTGACCCGACCACTTCATTTTCACCATTGTGCAGAACACTCCAGCCCTTGAGGTGAGACAGTGGACTGACTGATTATGTTTATCAAAAGATACAGACCTTGTCTGCAGAGCCGGTGGCCAGGATGAACTCGCTGTAGGGGTTGAAGGACAGACAGTTGACCTCTGCAGTGTGGGCATCCACCGCATGGCTAGGCTTGGACGTGTTGTTGGACCGCGTGTCCCAGCTGAGACAGAGAGGTCAAAGGTTAATTAAGGCAGGGGTTCCCAAACTCCCCCCCACTCTGGGCCCCCCTGAATTAAGGGGCAGCCAGTTAAGAAAATCAGATCCTTCCATCCAGTTATCAATTCAAATAAATGTATTGTTCCTCTGAGGGAACTTCTTGTGTGGAAAGGTCAAGGCTTCATACCATACATAGACACTGGATGTAATTATTAGTTACAGCTTGAAAAGTATCTTTGAGATTTCTTTATGAGAATACATTGAGAGAAAAAGAAAGAAGAGAGAGAGGGATAGAGAAAGAGCTCACACACATCATCAGTTTCTGGTCGTCGGCCACAGAGCCGAACAACGACTCGTGGAGCAGGTGCCAGGACACATCCTCCACCACTGCAGTGTGACCGGTGAAGATGGTTTTAGCATCCACTATCTTCCCCTCCTTAGGACCCGCACCGATGTCCCACAGGCAGATTGTCTGGAGATTAAACATTTCAGTCACTTCTTAATAATATATAGTAGTTCATATAGCATTTGTCTAGAACAAAAAAATATGCTTATTGTGTATACAGTGACGAGGCGAGTTTCATGTGAGGAACTGAGATTTGGAGCCAGATGAGAATTGGACAGTCGAGATTTAAACAATAGAATGCCTACGTAAGGAGTTGCCTTAATAACAACGCAAAACTTTGTTGAAAAGGCTTTTTCATTGTCAGTGAAAGACAATCTAGCTTGAAATTATTCAAATGCACAGGGGGAAATGATGTGCTGCTGGAGTGCAGACAGAAAAGACAGACACTTACATGGTCATCAGAAGCACTGAGCAGATTGCCACTGAGGTTGGGGTTCCAGGACAGGCCGTACCCTTCCTTCTGGTGTCCCCGCAGACGCAGGTCTGGGCTGCACTCACCACTGGGGTCTATGGGAAGGAGAGACATGATGGTAGAACATGTTAAGATACCAGAATTGGGTCAAATACATGTCAAGTTACTACTTTCAGGAACCAGATAAAACATTTTCCTGGTCGAATGCAACCGTTCCAAAAGTGCAGACTTTTTTTGTTTAGTTTTTTTAGAGCAGTGATCTATTTACCAGATTTGTATTGTATTGTCTTACCTGGTTTGGAAGGGTGCTTGGTGTAGTCAAAGACCAGTACGTCTGAGGTGGGGGTCTTAGTAGCGATGATGCAGGGGTTCTGAGGCATGTACCTGGCCCGGTTCACTTCCCCCTCGTGGTTTATTTTGATCTCAATCTCTATCTTTCCACTCACTGATCCAAAACCTCCAAATTCTGAGGAAGAAATACTGCATGTTCAGCATATTTTCTCAGAGATCTCTTGACTTATAATATTTACATTTACGTCATTTAGCAGACGCTCTTATCCAGAGCGACTTACAGTTAGTGAATACATATATATTTTTTATACTGGCCCCCCGTGGGAATCGAACCCACAACCCTGGTGTTGCAAACGCCATGCTCTATCAACTGAGCTACATCCCTGCCGGCCATTCCCTCCCCTACCCTGTAAGTGTCTGTCATGTGCGCCGCCCATGAGTCTCCCGGTCGCGGCCGGCTGCGACAGAGCCTGGATTCGAACCAGGATCTCTAGTGGCACAGCTAGCAATGCGATGCAGTGCCTTAGACCACTGCACCACTCGGGAGAACCGTATATATAGGGTCAGTTTCCCAGCCAAAAAAACCACTCAATGGAGATTGTCTATTAAAGCTCTTTTTAATCCAGGACTAGGCTTAATCTGTGTCCGGGAAACCAGCCTCAAATGTATCTCATTTTCTGTGGAGAAAGAAGAGAACGTACTACGATGAACATACCTGCTCCTTTTTCGCTGTCGTAGTGGGAAGCATCAAACTGGGCGTCGTCGTTGGGGACCTGTACGCTGGCAATCACCAGGTGATTCTGCTCATCTGACGTGTGAGTTCCCAGTACCAGTCGGTGAACCGCATAGTCCTTTCCCTCCGGCCTGCACAGGGAGACAGAAACATTAAATACTATCACTGTGTGTGTGTGTGTCTGAAATAGCACCCTATTCCCTATAGTACACTACTTTTGACCAGAGATTTATGGTCAAAAGAAGTGCACTGCATAGTGAATAGGGTGCTATTTCAGATGCACCCACTACATGGCAGAATAACGTGCTTTTCTAGACTGAACTAGAACGCCTGACAAGGAAGGACAGGTTGGTAGAGAGCACAACACATGTTCAGTATATAGCTAGGTTAGCACACATAGCTTATGTTGAGAAACGGCAAGAGGCTAATAAAAGCAGGAGCACACCCAGAGAACATTATTTAGTGTAGATGTGCTGACTAATGGTGAATAAACTGTAAGCTATAAAAACAAATAAAGAGAGTCGCACTCTCTATGTATGAACTCCCAGTCATTTATTGGGTAAGAAACCTTTCGGCATCACTGTACCTTTTTCAGGGTACAGGAACGGGGATGTGGCATTGGCTACTGTACCTGTTGACGTCTGGTAGCCACTGCACAGTGAGACTGGGCCACTCCAGCGCGTGTGTCATCACCAGGTCATAGAGAAAAGGAGTGTTCTTCTTCCAGATCTTATATTCTTCATTGATCACCCTCTCCTCAACTGCATCGTCGTACACTAGAACAGTCGAAGAAGATACTTACATTAGACTACAATGGACTTACACTGGCTTGGTAGTAACTGCGGTAACGTTAGGATTTACTGCATTCCTGTACCCTCGGGCCAGTTGTCCCTCATTTGCATGTTACACAAGCAAGCGGCCTGTCCATGTTGAGCTAGATAGATAGCAATTTATTTAGTTACATAAACTATTAGTTAGTTATCTAAATTCTCAATTTATGGAGCACAGACAGTAAACCCAGGCCGAAATTATGCAACTTGTGCTGGTTAGCATAGCTAGCTAGCTAACAGACCGCACTTTTCATTTGGCTATGCACCCAGATGCGCACACAAAGCATGCATGAAATGAACGGAGGCCATCAAATCCTTACCTTCTTTATCCGCCATGTTTGGGTTTCGGGGCTCCTGCAATTGTAGGTCACCCGTGGGTTTACCCGAAAGCAAGGTAACTAGGTAGCTATTTTATATTATATTATTCGCAAAAGGCCAAAACACAGCTGAATTTGTTGACCACTAAAATTCCCACTTTCTTTTATGCGCGCATCCGAGGATGGAGAGCACGGCGCATGCGTTATCACAACACTGTAGTAACGGAGCGTGCGCAGATATGACCAGGAAGTTCTTCATAATCGAACGTCTCAAAATTCATGCGTTATCGAAACATTTTCGAAGACAAATGTAAAGGTTATGGTGATAGTAAAAATGAACGGTTCATATGGTGCAAGTCATATTCTTTTTAAACGATTATAACAACGATTTCAAACGACGAGGGAAATGTTCAACTTTGACCCCTGACGAATTGAATGAGTTTTCTGTAAAATGGCAGCATGCATGCCTTCTGCGGTGTCTGCACCCTCATTGGGGTATGTTAAGATAATTGTCGTTAATCTGAAGTTTTATGTCATGTAAACTTGAAATTGTTTGATATTCATGGAGGTGACAAAGAATCACAACGCAGTGCTGCAAGCTAGCTAGTTATGTTCGTCAAGTAGCTAACTAGCAAGCTCGCAGGGACTGTGTTGACAAACACTTAATAGCTAGTAATTTAGACAACCCATGCCTTGTTATATTTCCCCACAGTCAAAAACGCAGGGCATCTTTGAAGAAGAAACAAAGAAGAAAACGAAAACGCCAAGCCCTGGCCAAAGCCCAAGTCAGAGAATCTGGTGGTATGTCACAGTGGTTATATATTATTATTTAACCTTTATTTAACTAGGCAAGTCAGTTGTGAACACATTCTTATTTACAATGACGGCCTACCAAAAGGCCTCATGCGGATATTATCTATACCACTAGCCAGTTGTTGATCAGCATAATTGCCGACGGCGACTATGTATTCTGAATATCTAATCATCCATTGACGAGCTCTAATTCGTCTCCCTAAACGCATAGAAAATGGAGAAGATGATTCTCCATCAGAGCAAGAAGATGATGAAGAGGAAAGGAAGGCTGAGGAAGAAAGGTAGCAAATATCTCTACAGTTATAAATTGATAAGCAATGGACATTTTTCAGAGTCTGTAATATTGTTCCATGTGTCCTGTATTCAGACAGCGACTAGAACAGGAGTGGCTGGAGAGGGAGAGACTGGCCCAGCAGGAATTCAGACTCCGGTGGGAGAGGGAAGAAACTGCAAGGAAGAGACAGGCGGAAGAGGAGGTACAGAACTGTTACAATGTAAAATGGCACCCTATTCCCTAAGTTTAACCCCCCCCCCCATGCTTCAATTAAATAATTACATTTACATTTTAGTCATTTAGCAGACGCTCTTATCCAGAGTGACTTACAGTTAGTGAGTGCATACATTATTTTTTTATTTTTCATACCCCCCGTGGGAATCTAACCCACAACCCTGGCGTTGCATGTCTGCAGGCGAGGATAAAGGAGGAATGGGAGGCCCAGCAGAGGCGAGAGGAAGAGGAGAAGGAACAGAAGCAACAGGAGAAGAGAGACAGAGAGGTGAAACGTGCACCAGGAGGATAAACACACAATGAAAAGCTACATATCCTCTTCCTTTTGTATTTGTATTCACACAATGGTTTTATCTTTTTAAGAAATATTACACAGTAATGTGTCTTTTGGTATGTGTGAAAGTGTTTTGCCTCAGACATCCACTTGTGTTTTTCCTTAACTGTGATACACGCAAAAACCTTAACTAAGATACACACAAAGAGTGACACAACTACAGGTCCGTGCTGCCATGGGACAAGGATGTATCTTTTATCTCTGGATTGGTTTCCTCATGTCATCTGGTTATTCTCATACTGCTCAGGGAAAAAATACACACACAACTTTGCAGTTCTTATGTATAGTGTACAAAGACATATATTTTGTGGCTCGCTTTCAACCACTGGTAAGAGATTCTTGACTTGCAGTAACAGATATCCAGATATGCCACTGCAGGTTTTCACCAGCCCATCCTATGTTTGCACCATTTATAGGAAGCTGTACAGAAAATGTTGGACCAGGCTGAGAGTCAGGTATGAAGAAACAAACCAAATGCATATTGCATACCAGGTTTATGTTTGGAAAGCTCTCTTGACTGTCTTTGATGGACAATTTTCTGTAAACCGGTTAGATTTTACACAAGGATGAGTTTGCAATTATTAAAGAAACAAACCTATTCTACGTCCTGTTTTGAGTGTAGCTGGAGAATGGGGGTCCCTGGAGAAACCCTGAGGCTCCAGATTTTGGCACGGAGCAAGACCGGGCTAACTGCCCCTTCTTCCTCAAAACTGGAGCCTGCCGCTTCGGCGACAGGTTGGTAATGGTTCTAAATCGGAAAGACATTTCATTAAAAAAATAATAATAATTGTACTATTATTATAATATGCCATTTAGCAGACGCTTTTATCCAAAGCGATTTACAGTCATGTGTGCATAAATGTTTACGTATGGGTGGTCCCGGGGATCGAACCCACTACCCTGGCGTTACAAGCGCCATGCTCTACCAATTGGGCTACATAGGACCACATTCTTATTTACAATAATAATAATTATTAATTTTTTAGCTAGGATAGTCCACCACCATTTTCCAGGGAGTCCTGGGAAGCTATTTCATATTAGTTCTCCTCAAATGACGCTCATCTTTCAGAATACTGCAGAGTACACAGTCATTTGTATACCATATTCTCTTTACATTAGCGTTCAACTAATGAACTCTTCTCTTGTTTACCTGATTGGTCAGGTGCTCTCGTAAGCATGTCCACCCCCCGTCCAGCCCTACTCTGATGATCCGGGGGATGTTTGCGACTTTCGGGATGGACCAGAGGTCACGGGACGACTATGATACAGACGCCTGTCTGGAGCACAGCGAGGAGGAGGTGCAACAGCAGTTTGTGGATTTCTACGAGGACGTACTTCCTGAGTTCAGGACTGCTGGCAAGGTGGTGCAGTTTAAGGTGAACATGATGATGCTGGACTGGAAGGAGTGCGTCAATGGAAATGAGACCTATCCACTCTGAGGGGCAATGAATCAAACTCCTCTCTCGTTTTCTCTCTCTCTCTCTTCAGGTCAGCTGCAACTTCGAGCCACATTTGAGAGGAAATGTTTATGTCCAGTTTGATACGTAAGTAAACTAAGCAACTTATGAAAAATGGTCTGTAAGTTTTGTAGGTGAAGAACCAACGGTGTTCCTCAATTCTGAGTAATCAAGTAGTGTATCTTTACAGTCTTCATTTTGTCTTTGCTGTCTGTTTCTTTAGCGAGGAGCAGTGCAGAGAGGCCTTCATGATGTTCAATGGAAGATGGTACGCTGGTAAACAGCTCCAGTGTGAGTTCTCTCCCGTCACCAGATGGAAGACTGCTATATGTGGTGAGTGAATGGAACAAAAAAGGAAATCTGAGAACTACAATACACCTACCGACACTGATTTTTACAGACTTATGCTAGTCATAAGTTGTGTATATTATCAATAAAGCCCCTAGTATTTGTTTGATCACGGTGTTCCTCCGCAGGTTTGTTTGACCGACAGAAGTGTCCGAAAGGAAAGCACTGCAACTTCCTGCACGTGTATCGTAACCCTGGAAACGAGTTCTGGGAGGCGGACAGGGACCTGCACATGTCCCCCGACCGGGGAGGAGGGGGTACCGGGTCTTTCGCTGGGGGCCGGTTCTCTGAGAGGAGTAACCGCTCCTCCTGGACTGAGAGGTCACAGAGCCGACGGGGGGAGAGGAGCAGGGAGAGTAGAATAGCCCAAAGGAGAGCCAGTGTTCAGAGTGACAGGTCCTGGATCAGTCGTACCAGTGCCAGACCCAGGTCGAGGAGTAGGGATAGAGATAGGAGGGACAGGGACAGGAGCAGGGACAGGAGCAGGGACAGGGACAGGAGTAGGGACAGGGACAGGAGTAGGGACAGAGACAGGAGTAGGGACAGGGACAGGAGTAGGGACAGAGACATGCGGTATGGGAGCAAGAGAGAGGGGCGGAGGGGTTCACCCACAGAGTCTAGTAGGGGGACGTCCCACAGGAGATCCAGATCAGCCAGCCCCAGAGAGTCCTCCAAGAGGAAGAGACATGGGAGCCTCAAGAAAACATCCCAAGAAGACAAGCAGCCGGCCGACGACAGCAGCGCCACAACTCCATCACGCCACAAACACTCCAAAAAAAGCAAAAAGAAGAAGAGCAAGAGGAAACGCAGGAGAGACAAAAATAATCAGTCGCTTGGGGGTCAGAGTTCATCTGCAGAGTCAGGGAATGAGAAACCCTCTCCAAACCTTGATGATGTAGACAGCAGTACCCAGACTCCTCATGATGTAGACAACGCTACCCAGGAGACTGCTGATGTAGACAACGCTACCCAGGAGACTGCTAGGGCAAATGCGATACTTAGTCTGTTGCCTAAGTGTGAGTCTGAGACTCTTGATAATGCAGTCACTTCAGACATCCAGACCCAGGTCAAGGAAGAGGCTCCCTGTTCACCTGTTGTCCCTTCTCCTAGCCCTGGGAATGTGGACAACATCACTCAGACTCCTGGGGACACGGACAACAGTACTCCTGAGGCAAACACACTCTCTCCAGACCTCCATAGTATCTTGCTCAAGCAGGAGTCTCCCTCTCCACCCAGTGTGCCTGAAGAGGAATGTGAACAGGAGCGACCTGAGACGCTGCCTGATTCCCCTGACGATGATGAACCATAGTGGAATTAAATGAATGTTCTCTATGGACTTCACTGTGACTGCTATGGCTATTTTGAAGGGTACACTTCTGTTTATGCATTGACTGATTTCATTTCAATGTTCACTGCTCAACCTAGCTTTCACGAATGTTAGTTTGTTCCAAATGTAAGATGTGACCATTGTGTAAATGTTTTTATACATAATGTATATTTTTTATTGCAAAAAGTAACTTGAGAGCATTTGCTCTTTGACCTCCAATTGAACCTTGTTTCTTGCACACACACTTGAGACATTTTCTGTTGAAAAAAGCAAAAGGCCAAACAACCTTTCTGATAAGCCAGAGACATTTATTGTTAATGATTTGCGGTGTTTGAGAGAATTAAAGTAGTAACAATGTTGGCTGTGTTAAAAATAAAAAATAAAAATGCAATACTATGAGATGATTCATAAGGTACACAGGAGCAAGACATGGCGCCCTATTCCCTATATAGTGCACTTCTTCATAGGCTCTGGCCAAAAGTAGTGCACTATGTAGGGAATAGGGTGCCATTTTGGATGTAACCACAGTTAAAGAGCAAATACAGTACAAGCTGACAGATACAGAGAACATTAAATGTCCTAACAGGACACCATTCTAGTCATTGGTAAAGGATTGCCTGAGCAGTCTGATGTACGGTAGACAGGAAATTGCAATAGGTTTAGGCTTCCTTAACCAATGTTTTTTGTAAACAGTTCAATAACAACTGGTCATGTCTGTGTGCACTAAGCACAGGCAGTGATGTAGTGGGAGTACCTCATGATTTGTGCTTCAATTGTCACAACCTTCCTCATAACAAGTAGCCTGGCTGAATCCAAACTGAATAGGTCAGTTTGAAGATCTTTTCACTTAATGAACAGAACAATTCAGTTCAGAACCAGGCTACGAAACAAGTTCCCTAAATGCATTTTCATTGACAGTTAAAGCATTGTGTGATGAATAGAAGTTTGATTAGTAACAGAATCCCTTCTTGTTCATTTCCACTGGTGTTAGTCTTCCCTTGCCTTTGTAAAGCATGCAGAGTGGGCTGAGTCCCAGTTGTGTTTGTGCAGTCTTTCCAACTGAACATATGGAACGACATAGGACGTAGCAAGACAGCACAAAGATCTGGGACTCGGGCTACACAGAACAAGGCTGGGGTCAATTCCATTTCAATTCAGGAATACACTGATATTCCAATGCAAATGTCCTTCCATGCTTTTCAGTGAGTAAAAATTGAAATGGTCAATTTTACTTTCTGAATTGAAATGGAATGGAATTGACCCCAACCCTGAGAGAGAGCGCATATTTTTCCCTAAACACCATTTATCTTCAAAACTATAGAATGATTATAACACAGTGTTCTTTGGTCAAACAATGAAAGAATGAACACTTTTAACTGTAACACTTCTTTAAAAATACTGACATTGTGAATACTTTTAACTGTAACACTTCTTACAAATACTGACATCGCTTTGCTTACTTTACTTGTGAAAATCCCATTAAAGTAAAATGGGGTTTATCTTACTCTTTATGATATACTTTGAATTGTTTTCCATTGTCTAGACTGAAGTTAAAGTGGCCATCATGGACATGTACAACAAAACACTGACTTAAGGAAGGTGGGTGAGATATGTTATTATTGGTGTAGTTTGTGGCTACTGGCTACATATACCATAGGGGTTTCAAAAGGTGACAGCGGGTGTAGACGAGGCATGGTACAAAAACGGAACAGACAGTTGGCACAAGTAATATTAGCAACATCATAGAGTTTTAGTACAAGACAACACCACTACACATTAAAGGAGAGATAGAGAAAGAAAGATGTGTGGGCCCTGTGAAGAGAGAGAGTAAAGAGAGGGAGATGGTTGGGGCAGTGATGGAGGGCGGGAGTTTATGTCAGGCCGATCTCCTCCAGGACACTCCGTGGGGCTTCAGCTTCCTAAGGTAACAGAAAAGAGGATAAGTTGAGATGGATAAGGCACTGCAGTCAGTCTCTAAAGATGGACCAGAGTTTAATTGGTGTATGGAGTGGAGTGCATACAAGAAAAAGGTCTTTGTGGAGACTAAGCAAGAGCATGTAGCCTAAATGCAATGACTTGAGTAACTGCTCCAACGCTACTATTAAACAATGCATATCAGGTAAATGCAGGGGTGCAACTTTGGTTTTAGAAGTGAGGGGGACATAAGTATTATTAATTTGTATTTTTTTTGTCGGATAAACACTCCAAACAGCCTACCCGACCTCTCGGAGGCGTCCGCATGGTCCTAAAGCACACTGTTGCCTTGATTTGTATCACATTCCAATGATAAAACGGGGGGGGACAAAAATGCAATTTCAGAATGTGTGTGGGGGGAGGGGGGGATGTCCCCCTTGTCCCCAGTGAAAGTTGCACCCCTTGGTAAATGTAACAGTAACACTTACTTTGGCATCCTAGCAGGAGGTGAAGCACAGAAAGGAGAGAAAAGCACTTTTTCAATACAACTGACGCTAGAGCAGTTGGTCTAAATCAGTGGAGGTGAGGACGGCTCATTATATTGGCTGCAAATGGAAGGGCATCAGACCATGTGTTTGATACCATTCCGCTCCAGCCACTACCACGAGCCCGTCCTCCCCAATTTAGGTGCCACTAACCTCCTGTGGTCTAAATTAGCAATAAAGGAAAGGCACCAAATGTCCAATCCAGACTGATTAGTTGTGGCTTCAAATTGGTCTATTAATAAAGGTCTTTCATCAATAATAGCTCAGACACATGGTAGGATTGTCAACCGTTCGCCTGCCGACAGTACTTAGCACCTCTGAACAGGGTTGTCACACAGCAAAGACCTTGAAGTCGTCAGCCACGTTAAAATACTCCAAACCAGAAGGTGGCAGTATCATTGTTTGGCAATGGATGTCCGTGTGTGTTGCTTTATGGTCAAGTTTAGTCAACGTTAGCTAGCTGCACTAACGTTGCTATTGTTGTAGAAAGCCCTTGTTGACACTAGCCAGATGGCCACAGCTAGATGACTAGCAATATTAGTTTTTTTTTTTTTTACTCGCTATAATCGCATACAGCCCATATATAGACTTTTAGCTAGCTGGCTAACGTCAGCTAAATGGTTAGCATGATTCGCTAGCTACCTAGCTGTTGTGCTAGCTAGGTAAAGTGACTCTCAGCAGCCAGCTACAGGCAGCTGCTTCATGGAATCGAATCCATTGTGATTTAATTATAATGTTACCAGCGACAGTGGCCAGATAGATAGCTTGGTAAAGCATTTAGTGTTGTGTGCATTGTGTTGCATTTACCACCTCATTCGTTTCATATGATGTGTGTGTGACCGCCGGGCTCAGCAAGCTAACGCTAACTACGAGATGGGTTTGTTGTTTAGCAGAGACGTGGTTGGCTTACATTGTTCTTTGTCTGAATTCGCAGGTTTTATGCACCAGCCAAGCTTCTGTTAGAGCATGATGGTTTTCTTTTGATTAGATTGTTGACAACATGTAAACTATATTTCTTCTCCAATGTTTATTGAAAACATAAATACATTTGCAAAATGAGCACTTGTTGTCACTCAAATACATAGGATGTCCACCCACTCTGCCCAAAGTGGGTGAAAACGAGCTTTGGTGATTGCATTTCACTTCCTTATGCTATAAAATAAATTTTACCAAGACAAATATGACTCTTCATGTTCTGAATCGTTCAGTGGGGTCTTTCTCGAACATATCATTAACATTATATATAAAAAAGTCGGGTTTTGTAACCTAATACATCCGATAATAAGCACCGAGGTCTGTTGATAGAACAATATTAAAGTAGTCGAAATGAGCCACCTACTCTTTTCCACATGGCTAGCAACAATGACCAGAAGCTGCAATCTGACCATCCAGAATCACAACAACACAGACTTCTGCCCCATTGAAGCCTTTTCGTGACGTTGTCAGCCAAGCCTTGTATAAACTAGTGCACATGATCAAACCTAACAAAAATAATCCTTCTTCAAGCAAACACTCCTTGGCTAGACGTAAAATATATAAAGACTTGCTCTAGAAGAAAAAAAAAAAAAAGTAGAAACAGCAGGTTCATCGCTACTAGGTCGGCACGTCTTTTGTTCTAGCAAGAGAAGGAACGGCCGTCTACTGTGATACGTACCTATCGGCAGTCTGATTCTCCAGTGTTTCATGCTTAAAGGTAGTCATGAATGAGAACTGAATAGTGAGTGAAGCCCTCTTTATGAATAGAGGCAGTGAGAGCTCAGACAGCCAACCCTGGGGAGGTTCCCATAGTTCAGTCATATGGCTGTGGCCTCAGGCAGTGGGAGTGCCTGGAATACCAATGCAACCGACAGGCTGCCAGACGAATAACATTAGACTGAATACAGTAGTACTATAGACAATAACACTTTTAACGCAAATCATCTCAACAATTCAAGAATTACATCTAGGAGTCAGAGAGATGGATAAAAAGAACATGACACCAACTCATCCAGGGCATAGCCCAGAGATGTCGTGACACCAACTCATCCAGGGCATAGCCCAGAGATGTCGTGACACCAACTCATCCAGGGCATAGCCCAGAGATGTCGTGACACCAACTCATCCAGGGCATAGCCCAGAGACGTCGTGACACCAACTCATCCAGGGCATAGCCCAGAGATGTCGTGACACCAACTCATCCAGGGCATAGCCCAGAGATGTCGTGACACCAACTCATCCAGGGCATAGCCCAGAGATGTCGTGACACCAACTCATCCAGGGCATAGCCCAGAGACGTCGTGACACCAACTCATCCAGGGCATAGCCCAGAGACGTCATAACACCAACTCATCCAGGGCATAGCCCAGAGACGTCATAACACCAACTCATCCAGGGCATAGCCCAGAGACGTCATAATACCAACTCATCCAGGGCATAGCCCAGAGACGTCATAACACCAACTCATCCAGGGCATAGCCCAGAGATGTCATAACACCAACTCATCCAGGGCATAGCCCAGAGATGTCAGGAACAGAGCAGATCCCCCTGATGGGAGTCTTACCTCCTGCAGCAGGTCGGCCTGCTCTATAGCCTTCAGGACGTTCTTCTTGGAGGTCAGGGTTAGTGTTGGGGTCAGAGGTTAAGGGTCAGTGGGGAGTCTTACCTCCTGCAGCAGGTCGGCCTGCTCTATAGCCTTCAGGACGTTCTTCTTGGAGGTCAGGGTTAGTGTTGGGGTCAGAGGTTAAGGGTCAGTGGGGAGTCTTACCTCCTGCAGCAGGTCGGCCTGCTCTATAGCCTTCAGGACGTTCTTCTTGGAGGTCAGGGTTAGTGTTGGGGTCAGAGGTTAAGGGTCAGTGGGGAGTCTTACCTCCTGCAGCAGGTCGGCCTGCTCTATAGCCTTCAGGACGTTCTTCTTGGAGGTCAGGGTTAGTGTTGGGGTCAGAGGTTAAGGGTCAGTGGGGAGGCTTACCTCCTGCAGCAGGTCGGCCTGCTCTATAGCCTTCAGTACGTTCTTCTTGGAGGTCTCCTGAGCCTCTCCTCCCAGCAAGAACTCATCCAGGATGAAGTAGGCCTTCTCAAAGTTAAAGATGATGTCCAGCTCACACACCTGAGACGGAGACAGACACATTAGACACCAAGAGGGAACTCATTGTAAGTACTTGTCCTTGGCTATGTTTTCTTACTGTTTTTAATGTGAGAGCTCATTTACAATGTATTTATTCCAAATGGTAAATCCATTTGAACAGCTCCATTAGACACAGGGAACACCCAGACCCTGTCTTACAGATCTGATCATTTGGATAGGCGGTAAGCAATGGTGCTTTAACATAATATGGCCACTGTCATGAACACAAACAGGACCACAGAGAGAACAATATGGCCACTGTCATGAACACAAACAGGACCACAGAGAGAACAATATGGCCACTGTCATGAACACAAACAGGACCACAGAGAGAACAATATGGCCACTGTCATGAACACAAACAGGACCACAGAGAGAACAATATGGCCACTGTCATGAACACAAACAGGACCACTGAGAGAACAATATGGCCACTTTCATGAACACCAACAGGACCACAGAGAGAACAATATGGCCACTGTCATGAACACAAACAGGACCACAGAGAGAACAATATGGCCACTGTCATGAACACCAACAGGACCACAGAGAGAACAATATGGCCACTTTCATGAACACCAACAGGACCACAGAGAACAGCAGCAGTGGGAAATATGAAAACTCACACTGCCAAAGTACTTATCCAGCAGCTCTACGTATCTGTGGATGATCTCCAGTGTGATGAGCTCATTGTCTTGGTCCTCCACTGCACAGCAGAAATACAGGCTGGCGTATCTGGAAGACAGGATAATACAGGGATAAACAGCAGAAATACAGGCTGGCGTGTCTGGAAGACAGGATAATACAGGGATAAACAGCAGAAATACAGAATGGCGTATCTGGAAGACAGGATAATACAGGGATAAACAACAGAAATACAGGCTGGCGTATCTGGAAGACAGGATAATACAGGGATAAACAGTAGAAATACAGGCTGGCGTGTCTGGAAGACAGGATAATACAGGGATAAACAACAAAGGCACTAGCCTTGGGCCACATTCTGACAAACATATCATTTTGTAGCATCAGACGGCCTTCACCATTCTGAGAAGTTTGAGTGCAGTAACAAAATGGCACCCTGACTGAAAACAAAACCGTTACAGTAAGGGTACCTCCCTAGCAGGAAAGTGTTATTGAAAAACAAACTTCTGAAGCTTGGCATAATTGTAGTATAGTGGTTTGAGACATTAGCGAGTAGAGTTTGAGATCAATTTAGTTTTCAAATACGGCAATTTCAGGAAGTGAAACCTTTAACAAAGATTGTGAAATTCCCTTCCTTAATTGACCTCAACCCTTTCAGATGGAGTCCACATTTCCCCCCATTAACCCTGTCTGTCTCTGACCTCTTGTAGACGATCTTGAGGTCCCTCCATTCCAGGAAGGAGCACATCTTGGGCTTGCGGGCTAGAATGGTCTGGACCAGGTCCCTGGAGATCTTCTTCCTCTCCTTGTCTGACAGGGGAACATACCACTTCTGCAGCCGCAGCTTCCCCTGCCGACTGAACAGCAGCATGAACTGCATCTGGTGGGAGGGAGGAGAAGAGATGAGGACAGAGGAAAGGGAGAATGAGAGGAGAAAGACGGAGATGAGAAGGACAGAGGAGAGGACAGGAGAGGAGGAGAGAGACGGAGAATGAGAGAAGGACAGAGGAGAGGACAGGAGAGAAACGGAGAATGAGAGGAGGACAGGAGAGGAGGAGAGAGACGGAGAATGAAAGAAGGACAGAGGAGAGGACAGGAGAGTGGGATGGGGAGAGGAGATATGAGAGGAGACAAGGATCAATACAAGTGTAGTACGGGTGGTTTGGTGGGCTTTAGCTCATTGGGATGATTCTGTTTTAAGGCCCACAGGAGACTTGAACCCAGTCTGTTTAGTAAAGTCATCAATACAGAGGCAGGGTGAGGGTGTATGTTGGAGCAAGGAGGTAAAGTAGCAAAACATAATGCTAGTTGGCTTCCATAGCTAGTTAAAGGTCTTCTCCATAGTCAAGACCTCATATGGGCTTTTCTGTCTAACTATCTAGCCAACTGAGGATTTGCCTATCAAAACAAATACAATTTCCTAGTCATATAACTAGCTAGCCTAGTTGTTGTTTTTGCTCTCAGTACATTAGTTAGCTAGCTTATGGCCCTCAGTACATTAGTTAGCTAGCTTATGGCCCTCAGTATATCCAGGACATTGGAGTGTAAAGCTAGCTCAGAGGTGGACTGGGGAAGAATCTTTGGCTAGCTAACACTAGCAGCTAACATGCACAGGAAGGATGTCCAGCTAGCTACTTTTTCAATGGCTTTTTGTGGACAATATCAGAAGCGCAGTGCGCTTTTGCTTTCAACATGTGCAATTGCAACGACTAGCCAAACAAATAAGGAGGTAAAACTTACCTTTAGCTTGATTGTTGACTCAAATACACTATGAATTGTTGATTCAAATCTATTCTTTAGAAATGTGCAGTCCCACCCTGTGAAGTGGGCAAGCCGTTCAGCGGGGGATGCAGTTAGATCTATTTTGATTGGTTGACACATCTACTGTCCGGATTTTTGATTGGCTTAAAAATTCCGTTATCCCAGTCCCTTGTTTACTATGCACGCAGAATGTAAATGGTCAAGGTGGGGTCGCACTGGCATCAATCAAAGTATTCTGAAAATATGAAAATATTAGATTGAACAGAATGAGGCCAAGGTGATACAAAGACCACAGAAAGTAAATGAGTAAAAGAGAAAGCACAGCCCCCACAAAATCTGCCATTCTTTGTTGGTTTAAATCTAGATATATGTTATGTTCAATTAAAAATCACAGATTCTATCAATAATTAATATATAATCATAAATCTAGGGATGTAATAACCAACTCATCTTCTCTATGTTGGCTGCTCTAGCGCCCCCTTTATGGCAACTGTATACCGGACATTCTGTCCACATCAGGAAGAGGAGAGGCAAATTGAGAGACCGAGAGGAGCAGTAATGGCAGTAGTCTAACGTTACATGTGAAGGAATGGTGGATGTTGAGCTAAAAACACCTCCGCGACGTGAAGTATTCGGTAATATTCTGACACTGCCTCTACTGCGCTGGAGCAACTAGGATTTTTGTGAAATGCGGTGAATGAACGTGGAATTGTTAGCTGCTAACGTTACTGCAAAGCTGCCAACAACGATATTTATGCATTGCACAATAACTGATGGATTCAAGGTAGGTGACTTTCTATGCAGAAAGTAATGTAATTTGATTACAGCATATATTGCAGTACTTTTACTATTGCAGATGCTTCACAGGCAGTCAGGAGTCACGACTACTGTACCCTACTAGAAATAATCCTGCTCTAACTAGCTGTCTGTCATAATTTGATATTGACAGATAGAGACGCCAGCATGCGGAGCCGCAGTAACTCAGGTGTGAAGCTCGATGGATTCGCCAGGCTCGTTCATGAGACTATTCTATGTCACCAGGTATGTTTCATTATGTAACGTACCACTGCCAGACATAATGTCACGTTATGTCATGCGAATAACATTCATACAGTTGCCGTTTGCAATGAAAGAAGTCGTGCACAATAGGTCTAATGATATTGATACCGCAGTAAAATCCCCACAGTAGGCTATACGTCCGTTACTTATCCTTAGAAAGCCAAGAGTCAATAGCTATTATTTGTTTAAATGCACAAACTGTCCTGGCATGACCTCCCTAAAATAAATAAAAGCTTGGACAAAGGTCAACTTAAAATAGCGAGAGAACATAGAAAGTATTTGTCTTATCTACTCTACTTGAGTTCAGTACACACTCTTTCCTCTCTCTCTCGCTCATATATATATATATATATATATATACTACCAGTCAAAAGTTTGGACACACCTACTCCTTCAATTTTTTATGTTGTAGAATAATAGTGAAGACATCAAAACTATGAAATAACACATATGGAATCATGTAGTAACCAAAAAAGTGTTAAACAAATCAAAATATATTTTATATTTGAGATTCTTCAAATAGCCACTCTTTGCCTTGATGACATCTTTGCACACTCTTGGCATTCTCTCAACCAGCTTCATGAGGTAGTCACCTGGAATGCATTTCAATTAACAGGTGTGCCTTCTTAAAAGTTAATTTGTGGAATTTCTTTCCTTCTTAATGCGTTTGAGCCAATCAGTTGGGTTGTGACAAGGTAGGGGGGGTATACAGAAGACAGCCCTATTTGGTAAAAGACCAAGTCCATATTATGGCAAGAACAGCTCAAATAAGCAAAGAGAAACGACAGTCCATTATTACTTTAAGACATGAAGGTCAGTCAATACGGAACATTTCAAGAACTTGGAACGTTTCTTCAAGTGCAGTCGCAAAAACCATCAAGCGCTATGATGAAACTGGCTCTCATGAGGACCGCCACAGGAATGGAAGACCCAGAGTTACCTCTGCTGCAGAGGATAAGTTAATTACAGTTACCAGCCTCAGAAATTGCAGGCCAAATAAATGCTTCACAGAGTTCAAGTAACAGACACATCTCAACATCAACTGTTCAGAGGAAACTGCGTGAATCAGGCATTCGTGGTCGAATTGCTGCAAAGAAACCACTACTAAAGGACACCAATAAGAAGAAGAGACTTGCTTGGGCCAAGAAACACGAGCAATGGACATTAGACCGGTGGTAATTTGTCCTTTGGTCTGGAGTCCAAATTGGAGATTTTTGGTTCCAACTGCCGTGTCTTTGTGAGATGTGGTGTGGATGAACAGATGATCATGCATGTGTATTTCCCACTGTAAAGCATGGCGGAGGAGGTGTTATGGTGTGGGGGTGCTTTGTTTAACACTTTTTGGGTTACTAAATTATTCTATATGTGTTATTTCATAGTTCTGATGTCTTCACTATTATTCTACAATGTAGAAAATAGTAAAAATAAATAAAAACCCTGGAATGAGTAGGTGTGTCCAAACCTTTGACTGGTGCTGTATATATATATCTGTGTTTGTGTGTCTCTGTCTGCCTGTCTAACCTGTGTGTGTGTATCTCCAGAACCCAGTGACAGGCCTGTTGCCCTGCAGTGTCCAGCTGCCAGATGCCTGGGTGCGTGACAATGTCTACAGCATCCTGGCGGTGTGGGGTCTGGGGATGGCCTACAGGAAGAACGCTGACCGGGATGAGGACAAGGCCAAGGCCTACGAACTGGAGCAGGTGACTAGCTGGCTCCCACCTCACAGCATGCTGTACTGGATGATCTGTGCTGGAAAGGGTGTCTAAATATTCCTTGACTGCATGGCCCCGACCTCATGGCACGCTGTGTCAAAACAAGACATTCCTTTACAGAAATATGTTAGTGTTTTCCATGCATGTTGTCCTATGATCTATGTTGTAGGCCACAGGCAGAGATCGGCACATTTCATTCCCTGGAGTCCTGAATAGATAGACTTGGGAAAGCAGGAGTTACTGATCCATGTAAGGTGTGGTAAATATCTATATTGTTATTATTCTACAGAGTGTTGTCAAGCTGATGCAAGGGCTGCTCCAGTGTATGATGCGACAGGTAGGTTACCGTGGTTACTGCCAACTTCCTTCTACCTTCACCTCTCTATGGATTCATTTATTGGTGTAATTACATGTAACAACACAATCACTAGTGCATGTCATAAGGGCAACAATGCCCTATACTGTGGGAGCATCTCTGCATGTGTTTCTGCCTTGGTGTGGCTGTGGAATAGCCTCTCTGAACATGTCAGTGTGTGTCTGACTACAGGTGACCAAGGTGGAGAAATTTAAACACACCCAGAGCCCCAAGGACTGCCTGCACGCCAAGTACCACACCCCCACCTGTGCCACCGTGGTGGGGGACGATCAGTGGGGACACCTGCAGGTTGATGCCACCTCTCTGTACCTACTGATCTTGGCTCAGATGACTGCCTCAGGTACCGTACTGTGAGGGTGTGTGTGGTGGGGGGGTAGTATGAAAAAATGTATGCACTCACTAACTGTAAGTCGCTCTGGATAAGAGCGTCTGCTAAATGACTAAAATGTAAAATGTAGGGTGTGTGTGTGGTGGGGGGGGGGTAGGGTGTGTGTGTGTGTGGAGGGGGGTGGTGTGCGGCTGGCAGATCATCTCATTGTGAAATCATTTGACTGTATAACCGGCGTCGTTCTTTATCCCTGTCTGGTCGTCTCCAGGTCTTCGTCTTGTATCAAACCTGGATGAAGTGGCTTTTATCCAGAACCTGGTCTTCTACATTGAGGCTGCTTATAAAGTTGCGGTAGGTAGTGTTCAAGGTCTGTTTGAGCAAGGCTCTATTCTTCTAACCTCACTAGCATACGACTTAGCATCAAGTAGTATAAGCTAAGTCTGAACATAATGGAGTGAGAAGCAATACTATACTGAAGATCAAATATGAATATCTGTAGAGGTAGTGGAGACTACAGAAGGGTTGTGCTTCAATGAACACCTTACCAAACAGACGTTTTACATGGATTATACTGTATATTGTAAACTCCCACACCATTAACTTTCTGATTGGTCGGTACAAGAACTACCAATACATTTCATTGGTCAACATGGGAACATCAGCACTTAACCCTAAAAGCATCAACATATTTTTAGCTTAAAAGCGCCAACAGGTCAAAGGTCTGTGTAGTCAGCTACAACAGATAATTATAAACTAACAGGTGAAAACTACTTAGCCAAATATGGCATTAACATGATGTCAACAGAGAGCTGACATGGTACTTAAAAATAAATGGTTCAACTGGTCAACAACTGAAGTTTCCCATCCAGGAGAATGTGTCTTGGTTAGTGACTTCACTAACCAGAATAAGCAGATAGTCCAGAGGAATCTCCCTCTCAGCGTTTCTGAGAATAGCACCATTTCTGAACAGATGTGAGGAGTTAAAACACACTGCATACGTACTACTGATTACTATTTGTGTAAATATAATGTATAGAATATACAATATAAATCGGATTAGGTCAAATAAAATTATATTTAGGTTCAAAATTTAAGGTCTTCAATAGTACGATTTTCAACCTGGTTGTCATGGTAACTCTGTGTGTCTCTCTCTCTCTCTCTGTGCAGGATTATGGGATGTGGGAACGAGGGGACAAGACCAACCAGGGGATCCCAGAACTGAACGCCAGCTCTGTGGGAATGGCCAAGGTAATGAAGCTTTAGATGTAATACTTGTCCTATATGTAGCAATGATAATACATGGTTCCCTTTCATGCCTCCAATCCTATCTTAACTACCATATCTAGACTCATTACGTTCCTCTTATCGCAACACAGCTGCTATATCTAAACTCATAAAACAACAACATATTGTGGTTGTGTTTTATGTTCAGGCCGCGTTGGAGGCCATTGACGAGCTGGACCTCTTTGGGGCTCACGGAGGACCGAAATCTGTCATTCACGTTTTGCCGGACGAGGTGGAGCACTGCCAGGTACTGGGATAAACATGTCCTGTCTTCTCAAGCCTGGTGAGGGCAGTGTCCAGACTGGTTTAATCTTCTCAAGCCTGGTGAGGGCAGTGTCCAGTCTGGTTTAATCTTCTCAAGCCTGGTGAGGGCAGTGTCCAGTCTGGTTTAATCTTCTCAAGCCTGGTGAGGGCAGT
Organism: Coregonus lavaretus; assembly: GCF_964263955.1. NCBI lineage: Eukaryota > Metazoa > Chordata > Actinopteri > Salmoniformes > Salmonidae > Coregonus > Coregonus lavaretus. Next base: position 1,603,793 of record NC_140022.1, read on the forward strand.
GTCCAGTCTGGTTTAATCTTCTCAAGCCTGGTGAGGGCAGTGTCCAGTCTGGTTTAATCTTCTCAAGCCTGGTGAGGGCAGTGTCCAGTCTGGTTTAATCTTCTCAAGCCTGGTGAGGGCAGTGTCCAGTCTGGTTTAATCTTCTCAAGCCTGGTGAGGGCAGTGTCCAGACTGGTTTAATCTTCTCAAGCCTGGTGAGGGCAGTGTCCAGTCTGGTTTAATCTTCTCAAGCCTGGTGAGGGCAGTGTCCAGTCTGGTTTAATCTTCTCAAGCCTGGTGAGGGCAGTGTCCAGACTGGTTTAATCTTCTCAAGCCTGGTGAGGGCAGTGTCCAGTCTGGTTTAATCTTCTCAAGCCTGGTGAGGGCAGTGTCCAGTCTGGTTTAATCTTCTCAAGCCTGGTGAGGGCAGTGTCCAGACTGGTTTAATCTTCTCAAGCCTGGTGAGGGCAGTGTCCAGTCTGGTTTAATCTTCTCAAGCCTGGTGAGGGCAGTGTCCAGACTGGTTTAATCTTCTCAAGCCTGGTGAGGGCAGTGTCCAGTCTGGTTTAATCTTCTCAAGCCTGGTGAGGGCAGTGTCCAGACTGGTTTAATCTTCTCAAGCCTGGTGAGGGCAGTGTCCAGACTGGTTTAATCTTCTCAAGCCTGGTGAGCGCAGTGTCCAGACTGGTTTAAGCAGGTTGTCATATCAACCTTTAAATTATCTGTATGAAACTGACCATTGTCTTACGTCAGATAGCACGACTGATGGTTCCTGGCAACGCGGTGGTGTCAGAATGATGCCATCTGTCAGAAACTGACCACTTTCTATTTGACCTCCCCAGGCTATCCTGTGCTCCATGCTGCCCCGAGCCTCCACCTCTAAAGAGATCGATGCTGGTCTCCTGTCTATCATCTCCTTCCCTGCCTTCGCTGTGGAGGACACAGACCTGGTCACCATCACTAAGACTGAGATCATCTCCAAGCTACAGGTAGATAGGAGCCTGTCTAGGTTTGACCACAGACACAGTGAGATCATCTCTAAGATACAGGTAGATAGGAGCCTGTCTAGGTTTGACCACAGACACAGTGAGATCATCTCAAAGATACAGGTAGATAGGAGCCTGTCTAGGTTTGACCACAGACACAGTGAGATCATCTCTAAGATACAGGTAGATAGGAGCCTGTCTAGGCTGGACCACAGACACATTGAGATCATCTCCAAGCTACAGGTAGATAGGAGCCTGTCACGGCTGGACCACAGACACAGTGAGATCATCTCCAAGATACAGGTAGATAGGAGCCTGTCTAGGTTTGACCACAGACACAGTGAGATCATCTCCAAGCTACAGGTAGATAGGAGCCTGTCTAGGTTTGACCACAGACACAGTGAGATCATCTCCAAGCTACAGGTAGATAGGAGCCTGTCTAGGTTTGACCACAGACACAGTGAGATCATCTCCAAGATACAGGTAGATAGGAGCCTGTCTAGGTTTGACCACAGACACCGTGAGATCATCTCCAAGCTACAGGTAGATAGGAGCCTGTCTAGGTTTGACCACAGACACACTTTAGGGGCTAGTTGATTCCCAGACTCAGATGAAGCCTAGTCCTGGACTATAAAGGATGTACATGGGAAACCTCCATTTAAAAGTGCTTTTTGTCCAGGGCTAGGCTTAATGGTGCTCTAGAATGATGTTTCTAAATGACTACATTCTCTCCCCCAGGGACGCTATGGCTGCTGCCGTTTCATCAGAGATGGATACAGATGCCCAAGAGAGGTACTGTAAAGGTTTTTATGTTTTTCTCCTTATTGTGTGAAATAAGCTAGATTTTCATCCAATGGTCTTGTATCTGCGCTCTAGCCAACAGCTGGCAGATAGAGTGTGGGTAGGCTAGTCTACATGATGATATTATTATGGATAAGAGTGAAAATATTGTTATTTGTCAAATGGCAGCCAAGCATCGATCATCATGGCACCAGAATAAGACCCTTGATATTTATTGGAAAGGAGCATCTTTCACCACCCTGTGAAGTTCATCATAACTTTATTATTTCATCTGTAGCCTAATAAACTGCATGCTTTCCCGAGTCATAGTGGGAGGACCACACAACATATCATCGCGTGACTCCAAGTTTACTTCGATATGATAGTTATTATATCAATATTTGCGCATAAAAGCGTTTCCACTGCCATTTCCTGCATAATTAATTTTACTGACACAAAAAGATCCCACCATGTCAAACAAACAAATGATCTCTCTGCATTAATAAAATTACACCGAAACGTCCTGTTTCCATCACCGCTGTCGTGATGGAAACGTGGTTACAGATAAAACAGTATAACTTAAAGGAAAAATCCACTTAAAATCTTTTGGTATTTTTTTCATTTGTCCACAAAGTATCACTTTCCACATCATCATGATGATGCGTTTAGCCTTGTTCTTTTAGATAATAAATATTTCCATGTCTGTCTGTCTGTCTCAGGACCCGTCCCGTCTCCACTATGACCCAGCTGAGCTCAAGCTGTTTGAGAATATAGAATGTGAATGGCCAGTGTTCTGGACCTACCTCATTCTGGACGGCATCTTCAGTGGAGACCTAGTACAGGTGTGTGTGTAGCAGTGTTGGTTCCGTCTCTCTCCTTGCCCCAACCTGGGACCCTCTGAACACATCCACATGTGTCACCCATGAAGCATCGTTACCTGTCACTCCACAAAAGCTGTGGCCGATTCAGAGCAAAGGAAACAACTACTTCTAGGTCTCAGAGCGGGTGACGTCACCAAGCTATCTGTCAGACCGCTAGACCACCCCAGGCAACGTGTCTGTATGTATAACATGTTCCTTCCTGGTTCCTGGCTCCAGGTGCAGGAGTACAGAGATGCTCTGGAAGAAGTCCTGATCAGAGGGAAGCCCGGGATCCGCCTGATGCCTGAGCTCTACGCCGTCCCACCTGAAAAGGTATCGCCATGGTCCTTTGAATACAACTTTATGTGTAAATTGGAAATCCGTCTTTCTTCGGGGCCACGTCAACTTGACTCTTTACTCCTGCCAATATGGGCTGTGAAGAAGTAACAGTTTACACTTGCTAACCTTTTCAATCTTGATAAGGAACAACATCCATACAACTAAGTGAGGAATACAGTAAATGTGTGGTGTTTCCCTCAGATGGAGGAAGAGTACGGGAACCCTCACTCTGTGGACAGAGTGGCTGTGGGCCAGTGCCCTCACATGTGGGGACAGTCCCTCTACATTGTTAGCTCTCTGCTGGCTGAGGTAAAAATATTCTGCTGTCGTCTTATAATAGATTGATCCTATCTCTGTCTACCACAGTGAGGTGTTGGTTGGTGGCTTAGTCTTCTCTACCTCACTGTTCTTTCTGTCTGTTCCTCCAAGGGATTCCTCGCCCCTGGAGAGATCGACCCTCTCAACAGGCGATTCTCCACCAATTTCAAGCCGGACGTAGTTGTACAAGGTTTGCAGCATGTCTAATTTCCTCTCTTGCAGGCGGGAAGACATTTGACATCCTTTAACTGTAGAAATATTATAACGCTATAGACTCCTTATTTCATTAACTTGCTTTGTTAGGATAATTTGCTCTGTGGTCAGGGTTGCGTATATGATATTTCCCTTTCTCTTTTGAGTGTGTGTGTATGTGCATGTACGTGCCTTCGTGTGTGTGTGTGTGTGTGCGTGTGTGTGTGCGTGCGTGCGTGCGTGCGTGTGTGTGTGTGTGTGTGTGTGTGTATTATCAGTGTGTGTGTTAGCGGAGTCGAAGGAGATCCAGGAGTTGCTGAGGGATGATGGAATAGAGGTCCAGACCATCTCTGAGGTCCATCCCATCAGGGTCATGCCTGCTCGCATCCTCAGCCACGTCTACGTCAAACTGGGTACAGTTACAACTACTTAGAAAGGCTTCATAGAGCATTCATAAAGCCTTCATAAGCACTACATAGCTAATGACTTGTTTCACAGGAAGCTGCAAGAAGTTGAGTCTGAGCGGGAGGCCATATAGGCACATTGGAGTTCTGGGAACCTCGAAATTCTACCAGATCCGGAACCGCACCTACACGTTCACCCCTCAGGTGACATACCTTGTTCTTACCTTATGACAGTAGAGGTCCTATCTCCCTAAATGCTCTTGTTAAATCCTAATCTAGCACACCTAGGACTGTATCCACAAAGCAGGAATCCTGTTAAAACCTGTTTTAAGACTAAAAATCTCCCAGCTCAGAGTAGGTTTTAGGATGATGTTAAGACAATGCCCAGACAAACTTTGAGCCAGGAGTAAAATCAACTCATGAAAGTTTATCTCAGCTGGTAATCACGACAGTTTGAGGTACCGCAAAGGAAAGGAAGTGATGACGCTCATTTACATTGTTGCAAATGATTGGGAATAACCAATCGCGATGAGGCATCGCCAGCTGTGAACTCTATAAACTTCAGACAACCACGGTGAACGTGACTGTACATCAAATGTTGCCATGGTAAAACATTTGATATATGTACACTGAGTATACCATACATTAGAAACACCTTCCTAATATTGAGTTGCACCCCCCCTTTTGCCCTCAGAACAGCCTCGATTCGATGGGGGATGGACTCTACAAGGTGTCGAAAGCGTTCCACAGAGATGCTGGCCCATGTTGACTCCAATGCTTCCCACAGTTGTGTCAAGTTGGCTGGATGTTCTTTGGGTGGTGGACCATTCTTGATACACACGGGAAACTGTTGAGCGTGAAAAACCCAGCAGCGTTGCAGTTTTTGACACAAACCGGTGCGCCTGGCACCTACTACCATACCCCGTTCAAAGGCACTTACATATTTTTTCTTGCCCATTCACCCTCTGAATGGCACACATACACAATCCATGTCTCAATTGTCTCAAGGCTTACACATCCTTGTTTAACCTGTCTCCTCCCCTTCATCTACACTGATTGAAGTGGATTTAACAGGTGACATCAATAAGGGATCGTAACTTTCACCTGGATTCACCTGGTCAGTCTATGTCATGGAAAGAGCAGGTGTTCTTAATGTTTTGTACACTCAGTGTATATATATTTGGATACGGCCCCTGATTCTACTAATGATCTGCTCATCAAGACCTTGATTAGCTGAATCAGGTGTGTTTGTGTAGTGCGGAATCAGGTGTGTTTGGGCTGGAGCAGTAGTGTTGGCCATCTCTCTCTGTCTCTCCTCTCCTTTAGCTGAATCAGGTGTGCTTGGGCTGGAGCAGTAGTGTTGGCCATCTTTCACTGTCTCTCCTCTCCTTTAGCTGAATCAGGTGTGCTTGGGCTGGAGCAGTAGTGTTGGCCATCTCTCACTGTCTCTCCTCTCCTTTAGTTCCTGGACCAGCATCACTTCTACCTGGCTCTGGACAACCATCTCTCTGTCTCTCCTCTCATTTAGTTCCTGGACCGGCATCACTTCTACCTGGCTCTGGACAACCATCTCTCTGTCTCTCCTCTCCTTTAGTTCCTGGACCAGCATCACTTCTACCTGGCTCTGGACAACCAGATGATAGTGGAGATGCTGAGGACGGAGCTTTCCTATCTCTCCTCCTCCTGGAGGATGACCGGACGCCCTACCCTCACCTTCCCCATCACACACAGCATGCTGGGTAAATACCCTCACCTTCCCATCACACACAGCATGCTGGGTAAATACCCTCACCTTCCCATCACACACAGCATGCTGGGTAAATACCCTCCCCTTCCCCATCATACACAGCATGCAATACTCTGTGTTGTTTGTGTGACTTTTGATTAAGTCTATCCCTGGACTAAACATTTATTTAAATGTAGATTCAAGGCTTAATCTGTGTCTGGGAAACTGGCCCTTGCTGGGCAACTCAATTATGTATGGGACAAACAAAGTTGATTGATTGATTGGTTGGTTGATTAATTGATTGAATCATGTTTCCCTTGTTGTCCCCAGTGGATGATGGCGAGATCATCGACCCGTGTATCCTGTCCACTCTGAGGAAGCTGCAGGATGGATACTTTGGAGGGGCAAGGTCAGACTGACTCTCTTCCATTTTTAAATGCACTCATCTTAAGAGAGCTCTCTGGATGTTTAGAGAAGGAAATGCCAGGCTCCTCTTTTTATGTCACTACATCCCTGGTTGTAAAAGCTCCAGTGATGTCCTATTTGGTTCCATTCCATCTTGTGTGTTCTGCAGGGTTCAGATGGCCAACATCTCCAGCTTCCAGACTACCTCGTTCCACACAGAGCTCAGCTTCCTCGACGGAGACACTGATGACGACCTGCTGGAGGAGGAAGAAGAAGATGGGGAAGATGAAGAGGAAGGTTATGTCCCCTCAGGTACGTCAGCCATGGTGTGTGTGTGTGTCTGTATAGGTCATTTGTGTGTGTGTGTGTGTGTCTGTATAGGTCATTGGTGTGTGTGTGTGCGTTTGTATTTGTGCTTGCATGTTTGTGCTTGTGGCATGTATGTAATATCATATTGCTGAGTCTACATTAAACACCCCCCCCCCCCTTCAGGCAGCTCTAAGGGCATGTTTGACCACTACCTCAGCCAGCTAATGCAGAGCACAGCCACCAAATGTCATCTGCCTCCCATCCAGAGGGGGCAGCACCACGTGTTTAGTGCTGAACACACCACCAGAGACATCCTCTCCTTCATGGCCCAGGTCCAAGGCCTCAACATGCCTAGTAAGTTATCATCATCCACATTTACTGTTTCTTTTGTTCATGAAGTGTTAGGTTTAGGGTTAGGTTTAGGCTTAGGGTTAGGTTTAGGGTTAGGTTTAGGCTTAAGGAAGCCCTTTGCTCCAATAAGAGGAAGGAGGAAGGAATAAGTCAAGTCCAGTATATAAAATCCAGAGGATGGTTGGTACTCTGTTGGTTTCTACTGTATGGTACTCTGTTGGTTTCTACTGTATGGTACTCTGTTGGTTTCTACTGTATGGTACTCTGGTTTCTACTGTATGGTACTCTGGTTTCTACTGTATGGTACTCTGGTTTCTACTGTCTGGTACTCTGTTGGTTTCTACTGTATGATACTCTGTTGGTTTCTACTGTATGGTACTCTGTTGGTTTCTACTGTATGGTACTCTGTTGGTTTCTACTGTATGGTACTCTGGTTTCTACTGTATGGTACTCTGGTTTCTACTGTATGGTACTCTGGTTTCTACTGTATGGTACTCTGTTGGTTTCTACTGTGTGGTACTCTGTTGGTTTCTACTGTATGGTACTCTGGTTTCTACTGTATGGTACTCTGTTTGTTTCTACTGTATGGTATTCTGTTGGTTTCTACTCTATGGTACTCTGTTTGTTTCTACTGTATGGTACTCTGTTGGTTTCTACTGTATGATACTCTGTTGGTTTCTACTGTATGGTACTCTGTTGGTTTCCACTGTATGGTACTCTGTTGGTTTCTACTGTATGATACTCTGTTGGTTTCCACTGTATGGTACTCTGTTGGTTTCTACTGTATGGCACTCTGTTGGTTTCTACTGTATGGTACTCTGTTGGTTTCTACTGTATGGCACTCTGTTGGTTTCTACTGTATGATACTCTGTTGGTTTCTACTGTATGGTACTCTGTTGGTTTCTACTGTATGATACTCTGTTGGTTTCTACTGTATGGTACTCTGTTGGTTTCCACTGTATGGTACTCTGTTGGTTTCTACTGTATGATACTCTGTTGGTTTCTACTGTATGGCACGCTGTTGGTTTCTACTGTATGGTACTCTGTTGGTTTCTACTGTATGGCACTCTGTTGGTTTCTACTGTATGGTACTCTGTTGGTTTCTACTGTATGGTACTCTGTTGGTTTCTACTGTATGATACTCTGTTGGTTTCCACTGTATGGTACTCTGTTGGTTTCCACTGTATGGTACTCTGTTGGTTTCTACTGTATGGTACTCTGTTGGTTTCTACTGTATGGCACTCTGTTGGTTTCTACTGTATGGTTGGTACTCTGTTGGTTTCTACTGTATGGCACTCTGTTGGTTTCTACTGTATGGTTGGTACTCTGTTGGTTTCAACTGTATGGTTGGTACTCTGTTGGTTTCTACTGTATGGTTGGTACTCTGTTTGTTTCTACTGTATGGTACTCTGTTGATTTCTACTGTATGGTACTCTGTTGGTTTCTACTGTATGGTACTCTGTTGGTTTCTACTGTATGGTACTCTGGTTTCTACTGTATGGTACTCTGTTGGTTTCTACTGTATGGTACTCTGTTGGTTTCCACTGTATGGTACTCTGTTGGTTTCTACTGTATGGTACTCTGTTGGTTTCTACTGTATGGTACTCTGGTTTCTACTGTCTGGTACTCTGTTGGTTTCTACTGTATGATACTCTGTTTGTTTCTACTGTATGGTACTCTGTTGGTTTTCACTGTATGGTACTCTGTTGGTTTCTACTGTATGGCACTCTGTTGGTTTCTACTGTATGGTTGGTACTCTGTTGGTTTCTACTGTATGGCACTCTGTTGGTTTCTACTGTATGGTTGGTACTCTGTTGGTTTCAACTGTATGGTTGGTACTCTGTTGGTTTCTACTGTATGGTTGGTACTCTGTTTGTTTCTACTGTATGGTACTCTGTTGATTTCTACTGTATGGTACTCTGTTGGTTTCTACTGTATGGTACTCTGTTGGTTTCTACTGTATGGTACTCTGGTTTCTACTGTATGGTACTCTGTTGGTTTCCACTGTATGGTACTCTGTTGGTTTCTACTGTATGGTACTCTGTTGGTTTCTACTGTATGGTACTCTGGTTTCTACTGTATGGTACTCTGGTTTCTACTGTATGGTACTCTGTTGGTTTCTACTGTATGGTTGGTACTCTGTTTGTTTCTACTGTATGGTACTCTGTTGGTTTCTACTGTATGGTACTCTGGTTTCTACTGTATGGTACTCTGGTTTCTACTGTATGGTACTCTGTTGGTTTCTACTGTATGGTTGGTACTCTGTTTGTTTCTACTGTATGGTACTCTGTTGGTTTCTACTGTATGGTACTCTGGTTTCTACTGTATGGTACTCTGGTTTCTACTGTATGGTACTCTGGTTTCTACTGTATGGTACTCTGGTTTCTACTGTCTGGTACTCTGTTGGTTTCTACTGTATGGCACTCTGTTGGTTTCTACTGTATGGTACTCTGTTGGTTTCTACTGTATGGTACTCTGTTGGTTTCTACTGTATGATACTCTGTAGGTTTCTACTGTATGGTACTCTGTTGGTTTCCACTGTATGGTACTCTGTTGGTTTCTACTGTATGGTACTCTGTTGGTTTCTACTGTATGGTACTCTGTTGGTTTCTACTGTATGGTACTCTGGTTTCTACTGTCTGGTACTCTGTTGGTTTCTACTGTATGATACTCTGTTTGTTTCTACTGTATGGTACTCTGTTGGTTTTCACTGTATGGTACTCTGTTGGTTTCTACTGTATGGCACTCTGTTGGTTTCTACTGTATGGTTGGTACTCTGTTGGTTTCTACTGTATGGCACTCTGTTGGTTTCTACTGTATGGTTGGTACTCTGTTGGTTTCTACTGTATGGTTGGTACTCTGTTGGTTTCTACTGTATGGTTGGTACTCTGTTTGTTTCTACTGTATGGTACTATGTTGATTTCTACTGTATGGTACTCTGTTTGTTTCTACTGTATGGTACTCTGTTGGTTTCTACTGTATGGTACTCTGGTTTCTACTGTCTGGTACTCTGTTGGTTTCTACTGTATGGTACTCTGTTGGTTTCCACTGTATGGTACTCTGTTGGTTTCTACTGTCTGGTACTCTGTTGGTTTCTACTGTATGGTACTCTGGTTTCTACTGTATGGTACTCTGGTTTCTACTGTATGGTACTCTGTTGGTTTCTACTGTATGGTTGGTACTCTGTTGGTTTCTACTGTATGGTTGGTACTCTGTTTGTTTCTACTGTATGGTACTCTGGTTTCTACTGTATGGTACTCTGGTTTCTACTGTATGGTACTCTGGTTTCTACTGTCTGGTACTCTGTTGGTTTCTACTGTATGGTACTCTGTTGGTTTCCACTGTATGGTACTCTGGTTTCTACTGTATGGTACTCTGTTGGTTTCTACTGTATGGTTGGTACTCTGTTTGTTTCTACTGTATGGTACTCTGTTGGTTTCTACTGTATGGTACTCTGGTTTCTACTGTATGGTACTCTGGTTTCTACTGTATGGTACTCTGGTTTCTACTGTATGGTACTCTGGTTTCTACTGTCTGGTACTCTGTTGGTTTCTACTGTATGGCACTCTGTTGGTTTCTACTGTATGGTACTCTGTTGGTTTCTACTGTATGGTACTCTGTTGGTTTCTACTGTATGATACTCTGTAGGTTTCTACTGTATGGTACTCTGTTGGTTTCCACTGTATGGTACTCTGTTGGTTTCTACTGTATGGTACTCTGTTGGTTTCTACTGTATGGTACTCTGTTGGTTTCTACTGTATGGTACTCTGGTTTCTACTGTCTGGTACTCTGTTGGTTTCTACTGTATGATACTCTGTTTGTTTCTACTGTATGGTACTCTGTTGGTTTTCACTGTATGGTACTCTGTTGGTTTCTACTGTATGGCACTCTGTTGGTTTCTACTGTATGGTTGGTACTCTGTTGGTTTCTACTGTATGGCACTCTGTTGGTTTCTACTGTATGGTTGGTACTCTGTTGGTTTCTACTGTATGGTTGGTACTCTGTTGGTTTCTACTGTATGGTTGGTACTCTGTTTGTTTCTACTGTATGGTACTATGTTGATTTCTACTGTATGGTACTCTGTTTGTTTCTACTGTATGGTACTCTGTTGGTTTCTACTGTATGGTACTCTGGTTTCTACTGTCTGGTACTCTGTTGGTTTCTACTGTATGGTACTCTGTTGGTTTCCACTGTATGGTACTCTGTTGGTTTCTACTGTATGGTACTCTGTTGGTTTCTACTGTATGGTACTCTGGTTTCTACTGTATGGTACTCTGGTTTCTACTGTATGGTACTCTGTTGGTTTCTACTGTATGGTTGGTACTCTGTTGGTTTCTACTGTATGGTTGGTACTCTGTTTGTTTCTACTGTATGGTACTCTGGTTTCTACTGTATGGTACTCTGGTTTCTACTGTATGGTACTCTGGTTTCTACTGTCTGGTACTCTGTTGGTTTCTACTGTATGGTACTCTGTTGGTTTCCACTGTATGGTACTCTGTTGGTTTCTACTGTCTGGTACTCTGTTGGTTTCTACTGTCTGGTACTCTGTTGGTTTCTACTGTCTGGTACTCTGTTGGTTTCTACTGTATGGTACTCTGTTGGTTTCTACTGTATGGTACTCTGTTGGTTTCTACTGTATGGTACTCTGGTTTCTACTGTATGGTACTCTGGTTTCTACTGTCTGGTACTCTGTTTGTTTCTACTGTATGGTACTCTGTTGGTTTCTACTGTATGGTACTCTGTTGGTTTCTACTGTATGGTACTCTGTTGGTTTCTACTGTATGGTACTCTGTTGGTTTCTACTGTATGGTACTCTGTTGGTTTCTACTGTATGGTACTCTGTAGGTTTCTACTGTATGGTACTCTGTTGGTTTCTACTGTATGGTACTCTGTTGGTTTCCACTGTATTACATTTACATTTTAGTCATTTAGCAGACGCTCTTATCCAGAGCGACTTACAGGAGCAATTAGGGTTAAGTGCCTTGCTCAAGGGCACATCAACAGATTTTTCACCTAGTCGGCTCGGGGATTAGAACCAGCGACCTTTCGGTTACTGGCACAACACTCTTAACCACTAAGCTACCTGCCGCCCCTGCCGCTACCTGCATTCAACTGAAATGTCTTCCGCATTTAACCCCACCCCTCAGAGAGGTGCGGGGGGGCTGCCATAATCGACATCCATGTCATCGGCACCCAATGCTAAGGCTTGTGCTGCAGTCAGAAACATAAATGATTCTAGCTAGTTCATTGCTGGAGTGAGTAACTGACGGCATAAATAATGAGGAAGTTAATTAGCGGGGATAGCTTTGTCTCGACTCTGGTGTGGCTGGGGTGATAATCCACAGAGAGAAACTGGCTACAGGAACAAAACTGCCTGCTTTACCTTTCCTGCCAAAAGCTTAAACTGATGAGGGAAAACAATTGCCAGATGAACACCCCGTCCTATCAGCACATCTACAACAAACATCATCTGCAACTCCAAAGACTGATCAAGGCTGAAACAAAAACCTCTAGAGACCACAAGCCTTAAAATGAAACTCAGAAATAGTGTAGAAAAAAGGAAATCCAGTTTAAAAATATTTGATTCAAAATAAAATGTTTATGCCCACATCAGGTGGTCATTTTGAGGAGTGCCCAAAATTTTGACAAGGCGTAAAGTATCTAGGGGACCAGGATGGTGCATCCCCTTCACCGGTGACACTCAAGCTGGACTTGAGGACAGATGTTCTAAATAGTCAGATGGATGCTGAGGTCCTAGTCCTGCTCCATGGGTGGTACTCTGTATGGTCTGTATGGTACTCTGGTTTCTGTATGGTACTCTGGTTTCTACTGTATGGTACTCTGTTGGTTTCTACTGTATGGTACTCTGGTTTCTACTGTATGGTACTCTGATTTCTACTGTCTGGTACTCTGTTGGTTTCTACTGTATGGTACTCTGTAGATTTCTACAGTATGGTACTCTGTTGGTTTCTACTGTATGGTACTCTGTTGGTTTCTACTGTATGATACTCTGTTGGTTTCCACTGTATGGTACTCTGGTTTCTACTGTATGGTACTCTGTTGGTTTCCACTGTATGGTACTCTGTAGGTTTCTACTGTATGGTACTCTGTAGGTTTCTACTGTATGGTACTCTGTTGGTTTCCACTGTATGGTACTCTGTTGGTTTCTACTGTATGGTACTCTGTTGGTTTCTACTGTATGGTACTCTGTAGGTTTCTACTGTATGGTACTCTGTTGGTTTCTACTGTATGGTACTCTGTTGGTTTCCACTGTATGGTACTCTGGTTTCTACTGTATGGTACTCTGTTGGTTTCTACTGTATGGTACTCTGGTTTCTACTGTATGGTACTCTGATTTCTACTGTCTGGTACTCTGTTGGTTTCTACTGTATGGTACTCTGTAGGTTTCTACAGTATGGTACTCTGTTGGTTTCTACTGTATGGTACTCTGTTGGTTTCTACTGTATGATACTCTGTTGGTTTCCACTGTATGGTACTCTGGTTTCTACTGTATGGTACTCTGTTGGTTTCCACTGTATGGTACTCTGTAGGTTTCTACTGTATGGTACTCTGTAGGTTTCTACTGTATGGTACTCTGTTGGTTTCCACTGTATGGTGAGTGTTGTGTTGTTTCTTACAGAGGCCTCCATGTATCTTCCTATGACTCCCATCATGAACAAGCACCGTAAATCCCTCAACCTACTGCACGTGCCCCAGCACACACCACTCCAACCACACCACCACACACCACATCAACAACAGGCCAAGGTCAGTTGGTCTACGCGAACAACAAACGCCAACACTGTCTTTCTGCTGCATCTGTGTGTTTGGATCCTCTAATGAGTGTGTGTGCATGCATACATGTGTGTATTTGTGTGTGTCTGTGTTTCTCTGTATCCTTGCTCTCAGGCCCCCAGTATTGCAGACCTCCACCTGCCGCGGGACTCCCAGGGTAACACAGACTTTGGGTCTCTGGTGAGACAGTTGAAGGAGTGTCCCACACTGCAAGACCAGGCAGACATCCTCTACATCCTCTGTGTCATGAAAGGTTCTGATTTAGATCAGGGTTGGACAAACCTTTTGGCTCCAGGGCCCATTCGGGCAGCACATATTTTTGGGGGACCGATTTGTTTGTCAAAATCAATTTGCGGGCCAGAAAAAGGGCAGTTATTTGAAAACGTATAGGTCTATTATAATTTCTACATACTCTCTATCTAGTTGTAGGCGTTCACGTGTGGCCTGTAGTGTTTAAACAAAAATAATTAATAATAATAATTTACCCCATTTTTTGTTTTACTCAAACCTCCCGCGGGCCGGATCGAATGGGCCATATTTTTCCCACCTCTGGATTAGATGATGGACGTGTTGGGTTGAATTGAATTTAATCTTTGAATTTAATCAAATTTAATTTAATTCTCTACATGTTTAGGTTTGAATTACACTAAATTGACTCCTCAAGTTGAATTGAATTGACTCCTCAGGTTGAATTGAACTGAATGACAATGTAATCCTCTCCATCCTGAAAGGTGCTGACTGGATGGTAGACGTGGGGGGTCAGGGCGGGGTCAGTGTGAGGTGCCTCCTGGAGGAGCTGTATGTCCAGGCTGGGGCCAACAAGGAGTGGGGTCTGATCAGATACATCTCTGGTATCCTGAGAAAGAGAGTGGAGGTGCTGGCTGAGGCCTGTACAGATCTCATCTCCCACCACAAGCAGCTGACAGTGGGGCTACCACCTGAACCCAGGGAGAAGGTCATCTCGGCTCCTCTTCCTCCAGAAGAGCTCAACTCTCTGATCTATGAGGCCAGTGGGCAGGACATCAGCATCGCTGTGCTCACTCAGGTACAACTAATTAGAACTGTGATTATATAAGATGCCCATTTCCGTCAAAATGTCTCTGCCTGAAGCAAGTCTAGCTTGAGATGTAAAAGCAAACTTTCCTCCGTTGTGTAATAAGTCTCTGATGAAGGGAAAGTAGTGACTGCTGTATTGTGATGCTGCAGGAGATCATGGTGTACCTTGCCATGTACGTGCGCTCCCAGCCGGCTCTGTTTGGGGACATGCTGCGTCTCCGAATCGGACTCATCATGCAGGTGATGGCTACAGAGTTGGCCCGCAGTCTGCACTGCTCAGGTAGGGATCAGTCTGCACTGCTCAGGTAGGGTTCATTCTGCACTGCTCAGGTAGGGTTCAGTCTACACTGCTCAGGTAGGGTTCAGTCTACACTGCTCAGGTAGGGTTCAGTCTACACTGCTCAGGTAGGGTTCAGTCTACACTGCTCAGGTAGGGTTCAGTCTACACTGCTCAGGTAGGGTTCAGTCTACACTGCTCAGGTAGGGTTCATTCTGCACTGCTCAGGTAGGGTTCAGTCTACACTGCTCAGGTAGGGTTCAGTCTACACTGCTCAGGTAGGGTTCAGTCTACACTGCTCAGGTAGGGTTCATTCTGCACTGCTCAGGTAGGGTTCAGTCTACACTGCTCAGGTAGGGTTCAGTCTACACTGCTCAGGTAGGGTTCAGTCTACACTGCTCAGGTAGGGTTCAGTCTACACTGCTCAGGTAGGGTTCAGTCTACACTGCTCAGGTAGGGTTCAGTCTACACTGCTCAGGTAGGGTTCATTCTGCACTGCTCAGGTAGGGTTCAGTCTACACTGCTCAGGTAGGGTTCAGTCTACACTGCTCAGGTAGGGTTCAGTCTACACTGCTCAGGTAGGGTTCATTCTGCACTGCTCAGGTAGGGTTCAGTACTCAACACAACTCTTCTTAGAATGGTTAGAATATATCAGCTGTGTTCTGAAGGCCTCAGTAGACTCACCATCTGAATAGGGCTCTGGCAGTTCTTTCAGGTAGACCTGGTTGGTAGACGTGGTTGGTAGACGTGGTTGGTAGACCTGGTAGGTAGACCTGGTTAGTAGACCTGGTTAGTAGACCTGGTTGGTAGATCTGGTTAGTAGACCTGGTTGGTAGATCTGGTTGGTAGACCTGGTTGGTAGACCTGGTTGGTAGACCTGGTTGGTAGACCTGGTTGGTAGACCTGGTTGGTAGACCTGGTTGGTAGTAACACTACACTGTATTTGGGTGTTGAGCTGTATGGTCTTTAGTGTGGAAGTGCCTGGGGAGTTTTACAGGCCTTCCAGAGTCTTTACTCAGTGTTGCAGGCGTCTCTCTTTCTGTCCTCTGCAGGGGAGGAGGCCTCTGAGAGCCTGATGAACTTGAGTCCGTCAGACATGAAGAACCTGCTACACCACATCCTCAGTGGGAAGGAGTTCGGGGTGGAGAGGAGCAGTGAGTCTTTCCCAATCCCAAATCAACCCCTAGCCCCTACCCCTACATAGCCAACATTTGTAGTTTCTACAGTATTAATACATTTTCTGATTCCTCTTTGCAGGTGTTACTGGTATTGTACTGTTTTATTGAATCAAATGGATTGTTGTGCTGTCTCGGTCTTCCTCTCTCCTTTGTCAGTGCGTCCCATGCAGTCTTCAGCCACCAGCCCGGCTGTCTCCATCCATGAGCTGGGTCACACTGGAGCCACTAAGACAGAGCGCACCGGCATCCGCAAGCTGAAGACTGAGATCAAACGGGTATGGGTTACGTCAGCTGACTATTGCATGTCATGGAGAATATCTACATCAGGGGTCTCCAACAGGTCGATCACAAGCTACCAGTAGCTGCCAGCCCAACAATGAGTAGCTTGTATTTTTCACCTGTTCTGTCATAAGCAAAACTCACAAGTATTAGACAACTCAAGCTTCCGGCTACTATCCAATCAAATCCACATTGACATTCTACCACCCCTGGTTAGCCACAACTGTCTTAAAGCCAAACGGAACACAAGATCTGGCAATTCATTTCCAGCTAAATTGCCCCTGTATGTCTGTGTGGCGTGCGGGTTTGTCATTCACTTCGTGTAGCCAGTTACGGATCGTGTTAATTGTCTTCTGGGTAGACACAGAAAGACATTCCCCCAAGAAAATCAAGAAAACAGAATTTGGGAAAAAAAACAAAAAGAGTGCCTATTTGAAAGCTAGGAAAATATGTATGAGTAGCTCGCAACATGTTTCATAATTTAAAAGTAGCTCTCATGCTAGAAAAGGTTGGAGACCCCTGATTTCCTTTGACCTATAATTTAATCTAAATGTTAGTAAAGACCTAATGCTCTATAATTTAATTTAAAGGTTAGTAAAGACCTAATGCTCTATAGTTTAATCTAAAGGTTAGTAAAGACCTAATGCTCTATAATTTAATATAAAGGTTAGTAAAGACCTAATGCTCTATAATTTAATCTAAAGGTTAGTAAAGACATAATGCTCTATAATTTAATCTAAAGGTTAGTAAAGACATAATGCTCTATAATTTAATCTAAATGTTAGTAAAGACCTAATGCTCTATCATTTCATCTAAAGGTTAGTAAAGACCTAATGCTCTATAATTTAATCTAAATGTTAGTAAAGACCTAATGCTCTATAATTTCATCTAAAAGTTAGTAAAGACCTAATGCTCTATCATTTCATCTAAAGGTTAGTAAAGACCTAATGCTCTAGAATTTAATCTAAAGGTTAGTAAAGACCTAATGCTCTAATTTAATCTAAAGGTTAGTAAAGACCTAATGCTCTATAATTTAATCTAAATGTTAGTAGACCTAATGCTCTATAATTTAATCTAAAGGTTAGTAAAGACCTAATGCTCTATAATTTAATCTAAAGGTTAGGAAAGACCTAATGCTCTATAATTTAATCTAAATGTTAGTAAAGACCTAATGCTCTAATTTAATCTAAAGGTTAGTAATGACCTAATGCTCTATAATTTAATCTAAAGGTCAGTAAAGACCTAATGCTGTATAATTTAATCTAAAGGTTAGGAAAGACCTAATGCTCTATAATTTAATCTAAATGTTAGTAAAGACCTAATGCTCTATCATTTCATCTAAAGGTTAGTAAAGACCTAATGCTCTATAATTTAATCTAAAGGTTAGTAAAGACATAATGCTCTATAATTTAATCTAAAGGTTAGTAAAGACATAATGCTCTATAATTTAATCTAAATGTTAGTAAAGACCTAATGCTCTATCATTTCATCTAAAGGTTAGTAAAGACCTAATGCTCTATAATTTAATCTAAAGGTTAGTAAAGACCTAATGCGCTATAATTTAATCTAATGGTTAGTAAAGACCTAATGCTCTATAATTTAATCTAAAGGTTAGTAAAGACCTAATGCTCTATAATTTCATCTAAATGTTAGTAAAGACCTAATGCTCTATAATTTAATGTAAAGGTTAGTAATGACCTAATGCTCTATAATTTAATCTAAAGGTTAGTAAAGACCTACAGTGAGGGAAAAAAGTATTTGATCCCCTGCTGATTTTGTACGTTTGCCCACTGACAAAGAAATGATCAGTCTATAATTTTAATGGTAGGTTTATTTGAACAGTGAGAGACAGAATAACAACAAAAACATCCAGAAAAACGCATGTCAAAAATTGTATAACTTGATTAGCATTTTAATGAGGGAAATTAGTATTTCAATCAGAAAGATTTCTGGCTACCAGGTGTATTTTATACAGGTAACGAGCTGAGATTAGGAGTGCACTCTTAAAGGGAGTGCTCCTAATCTCAGCTTGTTACCTGTATAAAAGACACCGTCCACAGAAGCAATCAATCAGATTCCAAACTCTCCACCATGGCCAAGACCAAAGAGCTCTCCAAGGATGTCAGGGACAAGATTGTAGACCTACACAAGGCTGGAATGGGCTACAAGACCATCGCCAAGCAGCTTGGTGAGAAGGTGACAACAGTTGGTGTGATTATTCGCAAATGGAAGAAACACAAAAGAACTGTCAATCTCCCTCGGCCTGGGGCTCCATGCAAGATCTCACCTCGTGGAGTTGCAATGATCATGAGAACGGTGAGGAATCAGACCAGAACTACACGGGAGGATCTTGTCAATGATCTCAAGGCAGCTGGGACCATAGTCACCAAGAAAACAATTGGTAACACGCTACGCCGTGAAGGACTGAAATCATGCAGCACCCGCAAGGTCCCCCTGCTCAAGAAAGCACATACAGTGGGGAAAAAAAGTATTTAGTCAGCCACCAATTGTGCAAGTTCTCCCACTTAAAAAGATGAGAGAGGCCTGTAATTTTCATCATAGGTACACGTCAACTATGACAGACAAAATGAGGAAAAAAATTCCAGAAAATCACATTGTAGGATTTTTAATGAATTTATTGGCATATGATGGTGGAAAATAAGTATTTGATCAATAACAAAAGTTTCTCAATACTTTGTTATATACCCTTTGTTGGCAATGACACAGGTCAAACGTTTTCTGTAAGTCTTCACAAGGTTTTCACACACTGTTGCTGGTATTTTGGCCCATTCCTCCATGCAGATCTCCTCTAGAGCAGTGATGTTTTGGGGCTGTCGCTGGGCAACACAGACTTTCAACTCCCTCCAAAGATTTTCTATGGGGTTGAGATCTGGAGACTGGCTAGGCCACTCCAGGACCTTGAAATGCTTCTTACGAAGCCACTCCTTCGTTGCCCGGGCGGTGTGTTTGGGATCATTGTCATGCTGAAAGACCCAGCCACGTTTCATCTTCAATGCCCTTTCTGATGGAAGGAGGGTTTCACTCAAAATCTCACGATACATGGCCCCATTCATCTTTCCTTTACACGGATCAGTCGTCCTGGTCCCTTTGCAGAAAAACAGCCCCAAAGCATGATGTTTCCAACCCCATGCTTCACAGTAGGTATGGTGTTCTTTGGATGCAACTCAGCATTCTTTGTCCTCCAAACATGACGAGTTGAGTTTTTACCAAAAAGTTATATTTTGGTTTCATCTGACCATATGACATTCTCCCAATCCTCTTCTGGATCATCCAAATGCACTTCAGACGGGCCTGGACATGTACTGGCTTAAGCAGGGGGACACGTCTCGCACTGCAGGATTTGAGTCCCTGGCGGCGTAGTGTGTTACTGATGGTTGGCTTTGTTACTTTGGTCCCAGCTCTCTGCAGGTCATTCACTAGGTCCCCCCGTGTGGTTCTGGGATTTTTGCTCACCGTTCTTGTGATCATTTTGACCCCACGGGGTGAGATCTTGCGTGGAGCCCCAGATCGAGGGAGATTATCAGTGGTCTTGTATGTCTTCCATTTCCTAATAATTGCTCCCACAGTTGATTTCTTCAAACCAAGCTGCTTACCTATTGCAGATTCAGTCTTCCCAGCCTGGTGCAGGTCTACAATTTTGTTTTTGGTGTCCTTTGACAGCTCTTTGGTCTTGGCCATTGTGAAGTTTGGAGTGTGACTGTTTGAGGTTGTGGACAGGTGTATTTTATACTGATAACAAGTTCAAACAGGTGCCATTAATACAGGTAACGAGTGGAGGACAGAGGAGCCTCTGAAAGAAGAAGTTACAGGTCTGTGAGAGCCAGAAATCTTGCTTGTTTGTAGGTGACCAAATACTTATTTTCCACCATAATTTGCAAATAAATTCATTAAAAATCCTACAATGGGATTTTCTGGATTTTTTTTCCTCAATTTGTCTGTCATAGTTGACGTGTACCTATGATGAAAATTACAGGCCTCTCTCATCTTTTTAAGTGGGAGAACTTGCACAATTGGTGGCTGACTAAATACTTTTTTTCCCCACTGTATACAGGCCCGTCTGAAGTTTGCCAATGAACATCTGAATGATTCAGAGGAGAACTGGGTGAAAGTGTTGTGGTCAGATGAGACCAAAATCGAGCTCTTTGCCATCAACTCAACTCGCCGTGTTTGGAGGAGGAGGAATGCTGCCTATGACCCCAAGAACACCATCCCCACCGTCAAACATGGAGGTGGAAACATTATGCTTTGAGGGTGTTTTTCTGCTAAGGGGACAGGACAACTTCACCGCATCAAAGGGACAATGGACGGGGCCATGTACCGTCAAATCTTGGGTGAGAACCTCCTTCCCTCAGCCAGGGCATTGAAAATGGGTCGTGGATGGGGTATTCCAGCATGACAATGACCCAAAACACATGGCCAAGGGAACAAAGCAGTGGCTCAAGAAGAAGCACATTAAGGTCCTGGAGTGGCCTAGCCAGTCTCCAGACCTTAATCCCATAGAAAATCTGCGGAGGGAGCTGAAGGTTCGAGTTGCCAAACGTCAGGCTCGAAACCTTAATGACTTGGAGAAGATCTGCAAAGAGGAGTGGAACAAAATCCCTCCTGAGATGTGTGCAAACCTGGTGGCCAACTACAAGAAACGTCTGACCTCTGTGATTGCCAACAAGGGTTTTGCCACCAAGTACTAAGTCATGTTTTGCAGAGGGGTCAAATACTTATTTCCCTCATTAAAATGCAAATCAATTTATAACATTTTTGACATGCGTTTTTCTGGATTTCTTTGTTGTTATTCTGTCTCTCACTGTTCAAATTAACCTACCATTAAAATTATAGACTGATCATGTCTTTGTCAGTGGGCAAACGTACAAAATAAGCAGGGGATCAAATACATTTTTCCCTCACTGTAATGCTCTATAATTTAATCTAAAGGTTAGTAAAGACCTAATGCTCTATAATTTAATCTAAAGGTTAGTAAAGACCTAATGCTCTATAATTTAATCTAAAGGTTAGTAAAGACCTAATGCTCTATAATTTAATCTAAAGGTTAGTAAAGACCTAATGCGCTATAATTTAATCTAAAGGTTAGTAAAGACCTAATGCTCTATAATTTAATCTAAAGGTTAGTAAAGACCTAATGCTCTATAATTTAATCTAAAGGTTAGTAAAGAACTAATGCTGTATAATTTAATCTAAAGGTTAGTAAAGACCTAATACGCTATAATTTAATCTAAATGTTAAAGACCTAATGCTCTATAATTTAATCTAAAGGTTAGTAAAGACCTAATGCTCTATAATTTATTCTAAATGTTAGTAAA
Organism: Coregonus lavaretus; assembly: GCF_964263955.1. Taxonomy (NCBI): domain Eukaryota; kingdom Metazoa; phylum Chordata; class Actinopteri; order Salmoniformes; family Salmonidae; genus Coregonus; species Coregonus lavaretus. Next base: position 1,625,363 of record NC_140022.1, read on the forward strand.
GACCTAATGCTATAATTTAATCTAAAGGTTAGTAAAGACCTAATGCTCTATAATTTAATCTAAAGGTTAGTAAAGACCTAATTCTCTATAATTTAATCTAAAGGTTAGTAAAAAGACCTAATGCTCTATAATTTAATCTAAAGGTTAGGAAAGACCTAATGCTCTATAATTTAATCTAAAGGTTAGTAAAGACCTAATGCTCTATAATTTAATCTAAATGTTAGTAAAGACCTAATGTTCTTTCTGTATGTTTGATATTAGTTAGACGATATGACGACCTAATGCTCTTTGTCTATAGTAGTAATAATGTTGTATGACTTGGTTCTGATTGCAGTTGGATGGCTCGTCTCGTCCGATCAGCGTGGGTTGAGTTTGTTAGAGTTAATAGGCATGTTGTCTCATCATCTCTAATCTCCACATCTAGACCATATGGAAGCAACCATTATAACATAACATGAAAGCACCAGCTGAAAGCCCATTCGTACCAGCTGTACTAGAATACAGTCAGTAGTGCCTTACGTCATGCTGTGCTGCTGATCGTGTTTGCCTGTTTCCTAGCCCACATCTTCAACTGTGTCTAATGTTTTATCATAATCTAAACTGTATTTACAAGGTGTGAGTTTGACTTTCTTTCACGTCATCATCCTCTCCTGGGTCTCTCCATAGATGAAAATATGACGTCTTCTCCGTGTTGTTCCTTTATAGATCTGTAACAGTGGTTATTCCATCAGCAGCAATGTCACCTCTCCCCGTTCCACGGTAAACCATCAACCATGTCTCCCTCATTATCCCATGTTCACTAAACCATGCAGATGAGGTTCACTCTGAATGGTTGTCTTTCTTTGTTACATTGCCTTATGCTTGCTGCACTAACATGTACTGGCCTGTAGCATGCTGGTGCCGTCATGGTAACATGTACTGGCCTGTAGCATGCTGGTGTCGTCATGGTAACATGTACTGGCCTGTAGCATGCCGGTGCCGTCATAGTAACATGTACTGGCCTGTAGCATGCTGGTGTCATCATGGTAACATGTACTGTATTTGATTCAAAGAAACAGGAAAACATAAGACTGTGTCTGGTAGAAGTCAGTGTCTGTATGTGCACATGTCTATGTCGTGTGTGTGTGTGTTTGTACCTCTGTGTGCGTACTGTGTACAAATATGAACACATCTCCCCCCCCCCCCGTAGCGTTGCAGCAGCCCCTCCACCCCCAGTGGTATCCTGTCCCCTGTAGGCCCCTGGGAGTCAGACAGCCACCTGCAGTGGGAGGAGCAGCAGGGCCAGTGGCTGAGGAGGAGACGGCTGGATGGGGCCATCAACAGGGTCCCTATGGGCTTCTACCAGAAGGTGTGGAAGATCCTGCAGAAGTGCCACGGCCTGTCAATAGATGGATACGTGCTGCCTTCCTCCACTACCAGAGAGGTATGTAGTGTCATGGCCTGTCAATAGATGGATACGTGCTGCCTTCCTCCACTACCAGAGAGGGATGTAGTCAAATCAATAGATTGATCGATCTCGATCAATGAAATTGTATTTATATAGCCCTTTTTACAACAACATTTATAATTTGCAGTAACCCCCCTAGGCCCCCAAAGAGCAGCATGGTGGCAAGGACCATCTCTCTGCCTACAGGCCAGAAGGCCACTGTGTTTCACCTTAAGAACAAATGTTGCTTCCTGTAATAATAGGAAATAAGATGGCCTTTCAGACTCTGCCTATGATTTGCACAGATAAATCCACTGATGGAGATTCTCTAGATTTAATCTGTGTCCGGGACACTGGCACTATAAATGTACCGTTCCGACTCTGACGTTGTGTTGTGTAGCTCAGTTGGTTAGGGTTGTGGGTTCGATTCCCACGGGGGGGGGGCAGTATGAAAAAATGTATGCACTCACTAACTGTAAGTCGCTCTGGATAAGAGCGTCTGCTAAATGACTCAAATGTAAATGTGTCCCTGCCTGCAGATGACAGAGGGTGAGATCAAGTTTGCAGTGCACGTGGAGTCTGTTCTGAACCACGTCCCCCAGCCAGAGTACAGACAGCTGCTGGTGGAGGCTGTGATGGTGCTCACCCTGGTGGCTGACATGGATGTGGACAACATCGGCGGAATCATCCTGATAGACCGCATTGTACACATGGCCAATGACCTCTTCTTACAGGACCAGGTAAGTCTGAGCCAGGAGCCTATTTACTGTTTCTGTAGCTTGATGTACAAGTACACCCCCTGGACAGGACACTAGTCTTTCGCTGAGCCTTAGAGAATCTGTAAGCAGCGATGCATTGAGTCCCATTTGTTAAGTGTTTGGTATGACTCGACCGGGGATCGAACCCCCAAGCTTCCAATCTCAGGGTGGAAACTCTTAACTTCAAGGCCACAGAGATGGTCACAAGAAAGTAATGTCCTATAAAGGGTTAATTCTGTAATGGTCCAGTTCAAGGACCTGGATGTATGACCTGTATTGTTGCCATATTATCGTTTGAGTAAACATGTTAACTATAGTCACGTGTCTCTGCCTGACTCGTCCATATGACTATCATAACGTAACCCACTTCTCAGTTTGGAGTAAGACCTATTCTATAACTAGACAAAATGATCAATATATATATATATATCTATCACGCATGTACTCTATGTTCCAGAGGTCCCATGGAGCCAATGAGTACTTCCTGGAGAAGGATCCAGCCACGGGGATATGTAACGTGTTCTATGACAGTGCCCCTAGTGGCAGCTACGGTACCATGACGTACCTCTCCAGGGCTGTGGTTACATACCTACATGACTTCCTGCCACAGTCTACCTGTCTCACGCAATGAAGTATTAGACTGGGCTTGTTGTAGAGCACTCTGTGGCCACACAGGCAGCTATCAAGAGAGACTAGTCGAGTAATGTATTATAGTGTGGGAAAAATCACTACTGCCTAATTCCGATTCTCCCCAAGTGTACACTTGTTCACTCCCATTCAAGGATTTAAAATCATTGGATTTAATTCTTGAAGGGGAGTGAATGAGTGCACTCTTCAGAGAGAAGGGGGGGGGGTCAGAGAAGGGGGAGAACTAGACTTAGGTAGGAAGTTGGATGGGGATTGACCTATGACCTATGACTAAGGTATTCACCACACACACACTCTACTCAAAGGAATTTTATTGCAGCTAATTGATTGAATATAATCAATAATATAGCAGGTTTGAAATTAAATATTAGTTTTTTTTATTTTGAGTGTTGGACTACACACTGTACTAAAATTATTTATTATTTTAATTTTAACATTTAATATATATGTGCAAATCAGATCTAGTTGTTTAGAACATCATCTAATATAATGACTGTATTTTTCCTAACCCTCTATTGTATCAGTGTCTCACCCTGTCTTGTGAGAACGTTGGTAAATTAACATATCCAGAAGTCACTATGCTATCCAGTGTTGAAGTACAGCAGCTGACTGTACCTTTAGTCCCACTGTAAAGTCCCATGTACCTCGCATGTTATCTGACGTGTTGCTCATCATCATCACGACTGTACGTGTCATAAATACATTTATCCATATGTACCTGGAGCATGTCAGCAATGCCTTTTATAGCTGCTAATGTGAATGTGTGGTTATCTGTGAAGTAAAATAATGACATTGTGATTCTATATAACACGGTGGAATCAGTCCAACAACGGTTCATCCCATTTTGAGGCGGCCATATTTCAGCCTTTTCGCAGTATACATTATGTACAACACTGTGTGTTAGTGTTAGACATTAGCATCACAGCAGGCGGATGGTCTGATAGGCTTATAGACCATAAACAAAGGGAGGATCTGTTCTGCCATTGGTTTATATTCCTACAAGGACAACTGAGGCTGAAACAGTTCTGTTTTTGTGTCTAACTTTATTTTTTTTAAAGAGTACATTTCCATAGAGACTATAAATATAGTGGATACATAGAATAATATATAAAAGCAGTAGTATGACCGTTTATATAACAGACTACAGTACAATTAATACTGTCACTTTAATAAAAAAAATATATTTGATATTCCTATGGACATGGCCATGAAATGACCATGTTAGAAGTCTGCAGTTGAGAACATTTTTACATTTGGACCAAGTTGAGAACATGTGGACCATGTTGAGAACATTTTGAGGGGATCAATTCTACTAATCTATTATAAAAGTCACCACGTTTTCATTATGTTTTTATTAATTAATTTGCATTACCTTGTAAAACAAGATGTAATCATTTGAGGGAAATATAATATATTGAAATGCTGTGTTAATCTAATAACATCAATTAAATCCATAAACTAATAATGTGTTCTTCTGGTTTCTCTTCAGCTACAGTGAGGGAAAAAAAGTATTTGATCCCCTGCTGATTTTGTATGTTTGCCCACTGACAAAGAAATGATCAGTCTATAATTTTAATGGTAGGTTTATTTGAACAGTGAGAGACAGAATAAATAAGAAAATATCCAGAAAAACGCATGTCAAAAATGTTATAAATTGATTTGCATTTTAATGAGGGAAATAAGTATTTGACCCCCTCTCAATCAGAAAGATTTCTGGCTACCAGGTGTATTTTATACAGGTAACGAGCTGAGATTAGGAGCACACTGTTAAAGGGAGTGCTCCTAATGTCAGCTTGTTACCTGTATAAAATATACTTGTCCACGGAAGCAATCAATCAATCAGATTCCAAACTCTCCACCATGGCCAAGACCAAAGAGCTCTCCAATGATGTCAGGGACAAGATTGTAGACCTACACAAGGCTGGAATGGGCTACAAGACCATCGCCAAGCAGCTTGGGGAGAAGGTGACAACAGTTGGTGCGATTATTCGCAAATGGAAGAAACACAAAAGAACTGTCAATCTCCCTCGGCCCGGGGCTCCATGCAAGATCTCACCTCGTGGAGTTGCAATGATCATGAGAACGGTGAGGAATCAGCCCAGAACTACGCGGGAGGATCTTGTCAATTATCTCAAGGCAGCTGGGACCATAGTCACCAAGAAAACAATTGGTAACACCCTACGCCGTGAAGGACTGAAATCCTGCAGCGCCCGCAAGGTCCCCCTGCTCAAGAAAGCACATATACACGGCCATCTGAAGTTTGCCAATGAACTTCTGAATGATTCATAGGAGAACTGGGTGAAACTGTTGTGGTCAGTTGAGACCAAAATCGAACTCTTTGGCATCAACTCAACTCGCCGTGTTTGGAGGAGGAGGAATGCTGCCTATGACCCCAAGAACACCATCCCCACCGTCAAACATGGAGGTGGAAACATTATGCTTTGGGGGTGTTTTTCTGCTAAGGGGACAGGACAACTTCACCACATCAAAGGGACGATGGACGGGGCCATGTACCGTCAAATCTTGGGTGAGAACCTCCTTCCCTCAGCCAGGGAATTGAAAATGGGTCGTGGATGGGGTATTCCAGCATGACAATGACCCAAAACACACGGCCAAGGCAACAAAGGAGTGGCTCAAGATGAGGCACATTAAGGTCCTGGAGTGGCCTAGCCAGTCTCCAGACCTTAATCCCATAGAAAATCTGTGGAGGGAGCTGAAGGTTCGAGTTGCCAAACATCAGCCTCGAAACCTTAATGACTTGGAGAAGATCTGCAAAGAGGAGTGGAACAAAATCCCTCCTGAGATGTGTGCAAACCTGGTGACCAACTACAAGAAACGTCTGACCTCTGTGATTGCCAACAAGGGTTTTGCCACCAAGTACTAAGTCATGTTTTGCAGAGGGGTCAAATACTTATTTCCCTCATTAAAATGCAAATCAATTTATAACATTTTTGACATGCGTTTTTCTTGATTTTTTTGTTGTTATTCTGTCTCTCACTGTTCAAATAAACCTACCATTAAAATGATAGACTGATCATGTCTTTGTCAGTGGGCAAACGTACAAACTCAGCAGGGGATCAAATACTTTTTTCCCTCACTGAATATGTCTGTATAACGCAGTGGAAGCCTCAATCAATGTTTCCGATATGTTCTGAATATGACAATAATATTTGAATGCTTTTTTTTTTAATACTGTTCTCAATAATGATTTGACTAAAAAAATCTGCAAAATGAAGTGACTAAATGTAGATGAAATTGTAGAAATCATTGTTCAAGGGCCGAACAGAGGCACGGTAGAAGCAATAGAATACATTATATTTAGATTTAAATTACAATTATCACCACCCTATCTCTGCTACACATTACTCTGCATTTCTTTCCTTGGCTGACACTTCTTCCTACTGTAGGGGGAGAGGCGCTGAGAGGCAGGACAGAAACACTGGTAACTTCCTTTATGGTTCCGGCAGAGGTGAGAGCAGCCACCATTCTTACGGCTACATTCATTGATATCTGTTGATAAAACAGAGGGCAAGGGCTGGTCAGAAAGATATCATTGGAAGTGATTGTGATCGTAGATTTGTCAAAGACTTCAGTTTGATCTATTTATGTCTGCTGTGTGTGTGTGTGTGTGTGTTTGTGTGTGTGTATGGATGTGTGTGCATTAGTGGGCGTGTTCCTCTCACCTCTGCAGTGGTGTCCGTCTGAGTACAGTTTGTAACCTCTGGGGCAGATACAGCGGTGGGAGCCAGGCAGGTTGACACACTTCCACTGACACCTGTGTGCAGATACACCGACCTCTGGCTCCTCACATTCATTGATGTCTGTAAAGGATCAGTGTCATTCCAGAAGTTGAAGACCACCTAATTGCCATACACATTGTTTCATGTAGGAGAGAATAGTTCATGTGGGTAAAGAGACCCTCTACAGACTAAGCCGGAGGGAGGAATTGTTTTAAGAAGGTCATACCAAGGATCCTTTAGCTATTTGTGAGTTTGAATTTTAAGACTCCTTGAAGTACCAAAGATATATAAAAAAATTACATTTTAATTTGGCCTTACTACAATTAGCCCATACAAACGCATTGAATAACAGATTCACTAAATGGAAAAACAGATAGTTAGTTTGTTGTGAAGTGTCTGCCCTATATCTGAGCGATATAAAGTTAGTTTGTTGTGAAGTGTCTGCCCTATATCTGAGCGATATAAAGTTAGTTTGTTCTGAAGTGTCTGCCCTATATCTGAGCGATATATAGTTAGTTTGTTCTGAAGTGTCTGCCCTATATCTGAGCGATATAAAGTTAGTTTGTTCTGAAGTGTCTGCCCTATATCTGAGCGATATAAAGTTAGTTTGTTGTGAAGTGTCTGCCCTATATCTGAGCGATATAAAGTTAGTTTGTTCTGAAGTGTCTGCCCTATATCTGAGCGATATAAAGTTAGTTTGTTGTGAAGTGTCTGCCCTATATCTGAGCGATATAAAGTTAGTTTGTTGTGAAGTGTCTGCCCTATATCTGAGCGATATAAGTAGGTTCGGGAAACATTTGTTATTTGACTTGTTTTTTGTAGTTCTTTTAAACATGTATTTAACCCCTTATTTTTGGCACTGAACAGTCTCCATATATACTTCCATTCCTTTTTTTCAACTGGTACTGGGGACCCTTCAGACGAGTCTTGTGAGGCCTGTGGGCCTGTGGGCCTGTGGGCCTGTGGGCCTGTGGGCCTGTGGGCCTGTGGGCATCCTAGAGCAATGTACTTAGAGCAATGTACATGTTCGTGAGAGTCTCACCTTTCCACAGAGGGGTCATATTAGTGTGTTGCCCAAACCGTTAGGATGCTACAGACAGAAGTTGGCTGATCGGCTGTACCGACTTAAGACGAGTCCCAAGACGCTTGTGGCGGTCATAGAGCAAAAGGGAGGACACCATCATGTTCGTGAGAGTCTCATCCTTCCATTACAGACTATATTGTGAGAGACCGATTTTCGGGATGTCTCATGGTCTGACGAACACTGCTCTAGCTCTTTCACCGCAGATGCGGAAGTGCGACATCGGCTGATGCGGTGGATTGAGATATCTCGTTTAAACTGACATATTTTTACAGGGATTTTTGGATTATGCTAATTAGATTTCCACGAGGGTAATTAAGAGAGAGATATTCCACTAGTCTCACTAAAGGTTGCGGCATTCTCTCTTCATTTCTACTGAACCTAATGCATCCCCAGTGTCTCCTACCCACACACGCCTTTCTGGACGAGTTTCCTCCAGGTTTTGGGGTTGAGGGTTGTTTCCTGTACCCTGCTGGACACTCAGCCACACAGGCCCTTCCGTCCCCGGCCAGGATGTGTCCGTTGGGGCAAGAGCAGCGGAACGAGCCGAAGGTGTTGACGCAGGTCTGCTGGCAGCGCTGCTGCGGCTGGCCCTCCACACACTCATCCACATCTGCACCGAGGACACACACAGGTATTGTTTAAACACACGTGCGTACACACACACACACACACACAATTAGGAAAGTGGCCTGTCTGATGCTGATGTCACAAAGGCCCTGAGATGAAAGAGTATAGCAGCTCTCTCTCTCTCTCTTTGTTTCTCTCTGTCTCTCTCTAATGTTCTCTCGCTCTGGCACACCTCATTGCCATGGAGACCACCCATGCACCGTTGGCTTTCATGTCTGACAAAGGCGATGTGTGATGCTGTTTTGATCGTGTCAGTGTTCAGTCTTATGTTACAACAACAGTGTGTATTAGCTAACATCCACCTGTTCTGTTCCACTGATGTGATCTGCAGCCCTGGCCTCAGTGGTCTGGCCCTGTTTGAATACAGGAAATACAGACTCAGAGAAAAACATCTGATTTATAGAGGAAGCTGCAGTGTGTGGAAAACGACTCAGGGAGATATATCAACTACTGTACCTGCTAGTTGAGCTCCTGCTCTTACCCAGGAGAGCACGTGTAGCTGTGTGAGTAGATGTGTGTATAGCTTTGTGTGTAGCTGTGTGTGTAGATGTGTGTATAGCTTTGTGTGTAGCTGTGTGTGTAGATGTGTGTATAGCTTTGTGTGTAGCTGTGTGTGTAGCTGTGTGTATAGCTTTGTGTGTAGCTGTGTGTGTAGATGTGTGTGTACAGTTGAAGTCGGAAGTTTACATACACCTTAGCCAAATACATTTAAACTCAGTTCTTCACAATTCCTGACATTTAATCCTAGTAAAAATTCCCTGTCTTAGGTCAGTTAGGATCACCACTTTATTTTAAGAATGTGAAATGTCAGAATAATAGTAGAGAGAATTATTTATTTCAGCTTTTATTTCTTTCATCACATTCCCAATGGGTCAGAAGTTTACATACACTCAATTAGTATTTGGTAGCATTGCCTTTAAATTGTTTAACTTGGGTCAAACGTTTCGGGTAGCCTTCCACAAGCTTCCCACAATAAGTTGGGTGAATTTTGGCCCATTCCTCCTGACAGAGCTAGTAAAACTGAGGCAGGTTTGTAGGCCTCCTTGCTCGCACATGCTTTTTCAGTTCTGCCCACAAATGTTCTATAGGATTGAGGTCAGGGCTTTGTGATGACCACTCCAATACCTTGACTTTGTTGTCCTTAAGCCATTTTGCCACAACTTTGGAAGTATGCTTGGGGTAATTGTCCATTTGGAAGACCCATTTGCGACCAAGTTTTAACTTCCTGACTGATGTCTTGAGATGTTGCTTCAGTATATCCACAATTTTCCTTCCTCATGATGCCATCTATTTTGTGAAGTGCACTAGTCCCTCCTGCAGCAAAGCACCCCCACAGCATGATGCTGCCACCCCCGTGCTTCACGTTGGGATGGTGTTCTTCGGCTTGCAAGTCCCCCCTTTTTCCTCCAAACATAACGATGGTCATTATAGCCAAATAGTTCTATTTGTGTTTAATCAGACCAGAGGACATTTCTCCAAAAAGTACGATCTTTGTCCGCATGTGCAGTTGCAAACCATAGTCTGGCTTTTTTATGGCGGTTTTGGAGCAGTGGCTTCTTCCTTGCTGAGCGGCCTTTCAGGTTATGTCGAGATAGGACTCGTTTTACTGTGGATATAGATACTTTTGTACCTGTTTCCTCCAGCATCTTCACAAGGTCCTTTGCTGTTGTTCTGGGATTGATTTGCACTTTTCGCACCAAAGTACGTTCATCTCTAGGAGACAGAACGTGTCTCCTTCCTGAGCGGTATGACGGCTGCGTGGTCCCATGGTGTTTATACTTGCGCACTATTGTTTGTACAGATGAACGTGGTACCTTCAGACGTTTGGAAATTGCTCCCAAGGATGAACCAGACTTGTGGAGGTCTACAATTTTATTTCTGAGGTCTTGGCTGATTTCTTTTGATTTTCCATGATGTTGTCACGCCCTGGCTCTGGGGACTATTATATGTTGAGCCAGGGTGTGTAGGTTTCATTGTTTAGTTTTCTAGGTTTGTGTTCTAGTTTGTGTATATCTATGTTGGCCAGGGTGGTTCCCAATCAGAGGCAACTGTAGCTTGTTGTCTCTGATTGGGGACCATACTTAGGCAGCCTGTTGGCACATGTTTATTGTGGGATCTTGTTCCGTTAAGGTTTGTGTTATTAACCCAGGACTTCACGTATCGTTTGTTTATTGTTTTGGTTCGTGTGTGTACACTAATAAAGTATGTATGCCTATCACGCTGCGCCTTGGTCTGCTTCATCATGTGACGATCGTGACAGATGTCAAGCAAAGAGGCACTGAGTTTGAAGGTAGGCCTTGAAATATATCCACAGGTACACCTCCAATTGACTCAAATGATGTCAATTAGCCTATCAGAAGCTTCTAAAGCCATGACATCATTTTCTGGAATTTTCCAAGCTGTTGAAAGGCACAGTGTATGTAAACTTCTGACCCACTGGAATTGTGATACAGTGAATTATAAGTGAAATAATCTGTCTGTAAACAATTGTTGGAAAAATGACTTGTGTCATACACAAAGTAGATGTCCTAACCGACTTGCCAAAACTATAGTTTGTTAACAAGAAATGTGTGGAGTGGTTGAAAAACGAGTTTTAATGACTCCAACGTAAGTGTATGTAAACTTCCGACTTCAACTGTAGCTGTGTGTGTAGCTGTGTGTATAGATGTGTGTGTAGATGTGTGTGTAGATGTGTGTATAGCTGTGTGTGTAGATGTGTATATAGATGTGTGTGTAGATGTGTGTGTAGCTGTGTGTATAGATGTGTGTGTAGCTGTGTGTATCGATGTGTGTGTAGATGTGTGTGTAGCTGTGTGTATAGATGTGTGTGTAGCTGTGTGTGTAGCTGTGTGTGTAGCTGTGTGTATAGATGTGTGTGTAGCTGTGTGTATAGATGTGTGTGTAGATGTGTGTGTAGATGTGTGTGTGTAGCTGTGTGTGTAGATGTGTGTGTAGCTGTGTGTGTAGCTGTGTGTGTAGATGTGTGTGTAGCTGTGTGTATAGATGTGTGTGTAGATGTGTGTGTAGCTGTGTGTATAGATGTGTGTGTAGCTGTGTGTGTAGCTGTGTGTGTAGCTGTGTGTATAGATGTGTGTGTAGATGTGTGTGTAGCTGTGTGTATAGATGTGTGTGTTTACACCACTGCTGTGATATTGGAATGTGTAAATTAATATTTATCTCTGTGGAATGGTCTGGTCTGGTCTGGGATGGTATGGTATGGTATGGTATGGTATGGTATGGGATGGGATGGGATGGGATGGGATGGTATGGTATGGTATGGTATGGAATGGTATGGTATGGTATGGTATGGTATGGTATGGTATGGTCTGGTCTGGTCTGGTCTGGTCTGGTCTGGTCTGGTCTGGTCTGGTCTGGTCTGGTCTGGTATGGTATGGTATGGTATGGTCTGGTCTGGTATGGTATGGTATGGTCTGGTATGGTATGGTATGGTATGGTATGGTATGGTATGGTATGGTATGGTATGGTATGGTATGGTATGGTATGGTATGGTATGGTCTGGTCTGGTCTGGTCTGGTCTGGTCTGGTATGGTATGGTATGGTATGGGATGGTATGGTATGGTATGGTATGGTATGGTATGGTATGGGATGGTATGGGATGGTATGGGATGGTATGGTATGGTATGCCTGTCTGAGTCAGACTGATTATAGCATGTATTGATATTATGATAGTCAGGTCTGACTACAGGAGAAAACCACCTGTTTATTCAACCACCTGTCTATAGACAGTGAATAATAGTAGTACTTTATTCTAAGACTCAAATGATGGGTTACTGCCAGCGTGTATATAACCTGTTGAGGGAAAATAGAAATTGTGAGAAAGTATTTCTCAACAGAGAAACACTTTTTAACAGAAGCCAATTTCAAGCTTTTTAAGGTAGATAATTTGACCCAGGTTATTTACTGGACACCCAGAACCAAATGTCCAGCTGTCACAAGAGACTACTTTGTAGGTGAACCGTGGAATAGAGCTCATGAAACATATTAACATGGTCTTTCCCCACGCTGTAGCTTGGTCCCTCTGCAGTGCTGCCGTGTGTTGTCCCTCTGCAGTGCTGCCGTGTGATCAGAGTGTTAAAGATGTTATGGGTCAAGAATGTCAAGCTCTAAATGGGAGCTTCTCAGGCTGTAAAAACATCATTGAATTTAGGGGGCATCATGATCACATCGCCGGCCCTGTTGTTTTAGACACTACAGCTGTTCTTTATACAGAGGCTGTGGAGGAAGACATCTTGGCTAGTCAGAGGCTGTGGAGGAAGACATCTTGGCTAGTCAGAGGCTGTGGAGGAAGACATCTTGGTTAGTCAGAGGCTGTGGAGGAAGACATCTTGGTTAGTCAGAGGCTGTGGAGGAAGACATCTTGGTTAGTCAGAGGTTATGGAGGAAGACATCTTGGTTAGTCAGAGGCTGTGGAGGAAGACATCTTGGTTAGTCAGAGGCTGTGGAGGAAGACATCTTGGTTAGTCAGAGGCTGTGGAGGAAGACATCTTGGTTAGTCAGAGGCTGTGGAGGAAGACATCTTGGTTAGTCAGAGGCTGTGGAGGAAGACATCTTGGTTAGTCAGAGGCTGTGGAGGAAGACATCTTGGTTAGTCAGAGGCTGTGGAGGAAGACATCTTGGTTAGTCAGAGGTTATGGAGGAAGACCTCTTGGTTAGTCAGAGGTTATGGAGGAAGACATCTTGGCTAGTCGGACACTGTGGAGGAAGACATCTTGGGTAGTCAAGGCAACACAAACAAGACATTTGACCTCTCACCCCAACAAGGAGCACAAACACAACACTGACTAGTGGTTTTGGGCTCATAAAGTGAAATACCTATTTCTACCACAAAGCTTGGTGAATGTGTAGTAGCTCTTGTACCAGTTGTTTCAGTGAAACATGTCCCTTGAGGACTTGCGTTACTTGCTACGGCTTTAGCTCAGTGGGTGAACACTGTCTTGGGGCGCACAGGAGACCCTGGGTTCGAACCGAGTCACTTCGTCTCTCACCTTGATTGATTGATTGATTGTTTTACTGACCTCTACAGGTACGGTGGTCCTCTAGCAGGGTGAAGCCTGGTCTGCAGTGACACTGAGCCTGTTCCTGGTTCACACTACACAGCTGGGAACAGCCTCCGTTGTTCAGGGAGCAGGGGGTCACCTCTAGGGTTAGAGGTCAGAGATGGAGGAGTCAGGGTCTCATGTCTGTATTGGATTTTTGTGTGTATATCCTGTCTGTATATCCTGTCTGTATATCCTGTCTGTATATCCTGTCTGTATATCCTGTCTGTATATTCTGTTTATTGTCTGATACCATTTCACCAGGTCAAAATGTTGGTACATGTAAATGTGCTTGGTGAATGAAGGTGATTCTGTATAGTACTATAACAGGTGTGCAGGCTTTGTGTGTTATAGTAGGGCTGGAATAAAGACCCTGCAGGAGGGTAGCTCTCCAGGAGTAGGTTTGGCCACCTATGAATTATGACTAAACCTTCACTGAGCCCCATCAATTTAAAATAGGACTGTCTTCCAACAACCACAGCTGGTCCCAATTCACTCCCTACCCATCAAAGGGTTAGTTCCAAGGAGAAGGGAAGGGGAAATAAGTGAATTGGGACCGGCTGCCAGAGTCTACCAAGCACAGCACTGACTTCCTGGTGATTCCACTCAGTCTGCCAGTCAGTCACTCAGTTAGTCAGTTACTGAGAGATAACGCGTGTAACAGATCTTCTGATGTCACTGAGGTAATAATGTAGAAAACAGAGAAAGCTGCACACATCTCTTTCGTTACCTGTTTCTCTCCTAACACACATCTCCACACATCATCTCCACACATCATCTACACCCATCATCTCCACACATCATCTCCACACACATCTCTACACACATCATCTCTACACATCATCTCTACACATCATCTCTACACATCATCTCCACATACATCTCCACACATCATCTCTACACATCATCTCTACACATCATCTCCACACATCATCTCCACACATCATCTCTACACATCATCTCCACATACATCTCCACACATCATCTCTACACATCATCTCTACACATCATCTCTACACATCATCTCTACACATCATCTCCACACATCATCTCCACACATCATCTCTACACAGCAACTAACAGGGTTAAGTACAGGGACCCTTTACTTCTCACCTTCCCAAACACAGAGGACTCAGTCCATGAGGTGAACATGGCAACATAGGTTGTGAACAATGCTTCTAGGGCCTTCTGTAGGCCTTCCATTCGGTACTACAGAATCTGTAGAGGCAATACATTGGGGAATGATAGTGCAGTGACTTACCCAAGCAGACAGGTGTGACACCACTCCACCGTCCGCCCTGCAGACAGTAGCTGTGGATATCCCCGTGGGCCAGTGTGTGCCCTGCATAGCAGGCGTACTGGATGTAGTGTTTGTAGTCCTGCGGACCGGGGTTGTCTACCGTACGGAAGTAGAAGGTGCCATGAGCGGGCAGGGGAGGGTAAGGGCACACCGGACGCCTGGTTATGGTCACAGGCCTGAGCAGCACTGTGCCTGTGGCACCCTTAACAAGATGATGGTCTGACCTGTTTGAAGCCAGATATGATGAAGTCCCATTGTGTAGGGACGTTTCACGATCATCACCGGACAGTGGTGATGATGATGTCTCATTGGCCTGACTGTGATGACGGTCACTTGTGTCGGTTTCATTGTACTGTGAGGACTCGTTTGATGCCAGATCCGGAGAGGTCACGTTGTGTTGAAGAGTTTCACCATCATCATCATCAAGAGATAATGATGCGGTCTCCTTCACCTGGATGTGATGACCATCCATGTCTGTTCCATTGACCCAGTGGCTGGTGGCGTTGCTAGAGTTGATGAAGCTTGTGGAGCTCGTCTCAGTGGGTCTCTGAGGACCAGGCTCCTGTGTTTCTGTGCTGCTCACATCTGCTGGCTCCGTAACGCCCTGGCCAGGCTCCACCTGGGTGGCCCCTGTCGGCACCTCCTTCCTGGGTAATGAATCGTCCTGCTCAGCCTGGGCTATGGAGGTCCCTTGGTGCCCATACCCTTCAGCAGGAGAGACCGGCAGGCCAGATGTGGAAGTAATGGTCTCTGTAGTAGTAGAGGATGATGTGGAGGCCTGTGGTCTAGTGGGCTTCTCAGGGGCCCCTTCTCTGTCTGTTAGACCCCTGGTGTCTTTCAGAATCTCCTCCACAAGGTGAGCTTTGGGGCTGAAGTCTATGGAGTGTGGGTCTTTTAGGTGGGTGTGGGGATCTTTGGGTGGTGCGTTGGCCAGCAAGTTGGGCTTGAGGAAGGCATCCTTGGAGGCAGTGTTAGCGATGGTATTGTAGTGAAGCCGTAGATGGTTCTTCAGAGCGAACGGAGCGTCAAGGTTCTGGTTCTGGATCCCGGGCATCGGGACCGTTGGCTCCTTCTGCTTCCCTGAACTCATCATGTCAGACTCTAGGAGGGAGAGTCAGAGAGGAGGATCAAGATCAGGAGACATCATCCATCGATGCCTTCGTTTAAGGCAGATTACAGGGTATGTTTATAATTGGTCCACATGAAGGAGGGTAGCCTACTGTATAATACGATGTTGATAGTAATCTACAGCAGTCTCACCCTCAGGCCTCACACTGAAAAGAGTGAGGTGGAGGGCCACGGTGGACACCCCAAGGGGGCAAAGAGGACTAAGTCAGTAAGTTAAGTCTCTCACCCTTGCAGACAGGCCTGGTGCCGTTCCAGTTCTGGCCCTTGCAGTAGAGCAGTGAGTGTCCATAGAGCCTGTAACCGGCATCACAGCTGAAGAGAACCCAGGACCCATCATCTGTCACACTTGTAACCCCATGCGTGAGATCCCCAGGGCTGGGACACCCAGAGCCTGGAATACACAAACAGGAGATTCAACACAGATTAGAGGAGAAAAAGCTGGAAAGAGAAGATAGACAAGGAGAGAGAGAGGAGAAGGAGAGAGAGAGAAGGAGAATGAGAGAGAGAGAAGGAGAGAGAGAGAAGGAGAAGGAGAGAGAGAAGGAGAAGGAGAGAGAGACAAGGAGAAGGAGAGAGAGACAAGGAGAAGGAGAGAGAGACAAGGAGAAGGAGAGAGAGAGAAGGAGAAGGAGAGAGAGAGAAGGAGAAGGAGAGAGAGAAGGAGAAGGAGAGAGAGGAGAAGGAGAAGGAGAAGGAGAGGAGAAGGAGAGAGAGAGGAGAGAGAGAGAAGGAGAAGGAGAGAGAGAGAGAAGGAGAAGGAGAGAGAGAGAGGAGAAGGAGAGAGAGAAGGAGAAGGAGAGAGAGAGGAGAGAGAGAGAGAGAAACAAGGAGAAGGAGAGAGAGAGAAGGAGAGAGAGAGAGAAAGGGAGAAGGCCATAAAATGTAGATTGAATAGCGTAACTTGAAATAAATGAATCAAAGTCACTTACCAACACACACAGGAGGTTCCCTGGACCATTGTCCAGACACACAGCTGTTGGTTCTATAACCATGGATCTTGTAGCCAGGGTTACAGGTGAACGTCACATACAGCCCCCTGTAGCGGAAGAATGTTCTACCGTTCTCCAGGTGTCTGAAACCACTGCATTCCTCCTCACCCAAAGACCCTGGAATGCAGATCAAAAGAAAGCAAGCCTGATGCAAGGAGTTCCCCTTGATCTCAAAAGTACTTTTACCAAGCAGAAACAAGAGCTCCAATAGATTGACATGGTAGACAGACTGACTGACCTGGAGGGAGGGTCCACAGTAGAGCGACTAGCGCAGAGAGAAGCCCCGTCAGAGCCCCCATGGTCTTCCCTGCAGTCGACTGAGGTGCTCTACTCTTCTCTCCCTCTCCCTTCCTCTCCCTCTCTCTCTCATCCTCCCTCTCCCTCTCTCTCCCTCTCCCTTCCTCTCCCTCTCTCTCTCATCCTCCCTCTCCCTCTCTCTCCCTCTCCCTTCCTCTCTCTCTCTCTCTCATCCTCCCTCTCTTTCTGCGTATCTGGGATCCTCTGGCACCTTGTAGTTCTAGTGTGTGTGTTTGCGTGAGTGTGTTGTCCTGTGTGTGTTTGTGATCCTGTGTGTGTGTTGTCTAGGCCTCCTGTAGCTCAGTTGGTAGAGCATGGCGCTTGCAACGCCAGGGTTGTGGGTTCGATTCCCACGGGGGGCCAGTATGAAAAATGTATGCACTCACTAACTGTAAGTCTCTCTGGATAAGAGCGTCTGCGAAATGACTAAAATGTAAATGTGAGTGTGCGTTGTCCTGTGTGTGCGTTGTCCTGTGTGTGTGTGTGTTGTCCTGTGTGTGTGTGTGTGTGTGTGTGTGTGTGATCCTGAACACCAGACCTGTGGAATGCCTCCCACCCTCCCGAGAGGGGCTGGTCCTGCCATTTGGCCTGCCTGCCAGTCAGAAGTACGAGGTGTGTTTAACAGTGCTCACACATTGCTTTGTAATTATGGGGCTTCCAATACACACCCACACGTCTATATGCATGCACAAACATGCACACACACACACAGAATACAAATGTAACCATGTAAGAAAACGGTCAAGGAAACAGCCGGTAAAGAGCATTTAAAGCTACACATCACATGATACAGTATAACAGCAACCCCACTGAAGCAGGAGCCTATTTCCTGTTCCTGTATCATGAGGCAGCTTGATGTACAGTACACCCCCTGGACAGGACACTAGTCTATCTCCTGTTTCTGTATCATGAGGCAGCTTGATGTACAGTACACCCCCTGGACAGGACACTAGTCTATCTCCTGTTCCTGTATCATAAGGCAGCTTGATGTACAGTACACCCCCTGGACAGGACACTAGTCTATCTCCTGTTCCTTTATCATGAGGCAGCTTGATGTACAGTACACCCCCTGGACAGGACACTAGTCTATCTCCTGTTTCTGTATCATGAGGCAGCTTGATGTACAGTACACCCCCTGGACAGGACACTAGTCTATCTCCTGTTTCTGTAGTGAGGCAGCTTGATGTACAGTACACCCCCTGGACAGGACACTAGTCTATCTCCTGTTCCTGTATCATGAGGCAGCTTTATGTACAGTACACCCCCTGGACAGGACACTAGTCTATCTCCTGTTCCTGTATCATGAGGCAGCTTGATGTACAGTACACCCCCTGGACAGGACACTAGTCTATTTCCAGTGTCTTTAAACTTCTCAATCACTACAACATGGAGTGAA
Source organism: Coregonus lavaretus (assembly GCF_964263955.1). Taxonomy (NCBI): domain Eukaryota; kingdom Metazoa; phylum Chordata; class Actinopteri; order Salmoniformes; family Salmonidae; genus Coregonus; species Coregonus lavaretus. The sequence continues at coordinate 1,643,813 of NC_140022.1, forward strand.
AGTGGAGCTGTGTTTTCATGGGTATAAAAGAGAGAATAGATTTTCCACCCACTACTGATCGACACGGTCAGACAAGGTTGAGCTCAGACTAGAGGCTTTATTCATATTCTAACAGTAGATATGATGACTGAGAGTGAGGTGCCGGAAAAGGGCATTCCAGAGGTCCTATATGATTCACTTGGAACAGTTTCTTCCACGTTGGTTCTTGTGGTTTCCTTCCCTTGCAGAGTCCTCTGGAACACCGAGGATCATGAAGCTCCTGCTACGGAGACAACCAGGTAGTTAATGACTACGGAGACAACCAGGTAGTTAATGATAATATGAAAGTAAAAATGAAACACATTTTTAAGGACATTGAGTTTTGTTGCTAGGCACTTTCGGAACTACTGGGTCCCAGCTGTGAGTCTTTCTGGGTAAGTCTCGAAGAGCTTTCCACACCTGGATTGTGCAACATTTGCCCATTATTTTCAAAATTCTTCAAGCTCTGTCAAATTTGTTGTTGATCATTGCTAGACAACCATTTTCAGGTCTTGCCATAGATCATATTTTGGTGTGGTTTTCATATAAGCCCTCGCAGAGTTTCCAACTTCACCTGCACATTGTTTTACCTTGTCTTTATCTGCACTGTTTGTCTTTCACTTGACTTTTTGTGAGAATAAAAAAAAAAAATGGTTCCCCGTTTATAAAAATAAAACAAGATTTACTATTGTTTTTGCTGCATGCATTTAGAATGTATGGCTTCTCTCTGTTTTTGTTTTATGATTCTACCTTTGACCTTTAATAAAGTGTGGTTTTGAAATGGAAACACATGCGGTACATACCAGATATGATTTAAAAGTATTTACTCAAATAAAACATTTCATTGCATTTTTCCCAGTAATTCTTTTCGTAGAATAAGTATAACAAATTAAAAACTGTCCAGCTGAAAATCATTATATTACAAACACATTGTCAGATGGGTAAAGCTTAGTTATGTATTCACCATAGGGTTATATACTGTAACAGTCTCTGAAGCTAGAAAATAAAGACTCCACTGAACTCCCCTCAATGCTTTCTTCACCCTGCTGGTTCACCTGTTGGTTGGAGTTTCCACACTGCTTTATAGAAACATATATATTTTAAAGGCCCAGTGCATTCAAATGAGATTTTCATATATATATATATATATATATATATATATATATATATATATATATATATATATATATATATATATATATATATATATATATATACATACATATATATACATATATATATATATATATATATATATATATATATATATATATATATATATACATATACATATATACATATATACACAGTGGGGGAAAAAAGTATTTAGTCAGCCACCAATTGTGCAAGTTCTCCCACTTAAAAAGATGAGAGATGCCTGTAATATTCATCATAGGTACACGTCAACTATGACAGACAAATTGAGGAAAAGAAATCCAGAAAATCACATCGTTGGATTTTTTATGAATTTATTTGCAAATTATGGTGGAAAATAAGTATTTGGTCACCTACAAACAAGCAAGATTTCTGGCTCTCACAGACCTGTAACTTCTTCTTTAAGAGGCTCCTCTGTCCTCCACTCGTTACCTGTATTAATGGCACCTGTTTGAACTTGTTATCAGTATAAAATACACCTGTCCACAACCTCAAACAGTCACACTCCAAACTCAGATATGGCCAAGACCAAAGAGCTGTCAAAGGACACCAGAAACAAAATTGTAGACCTGCACCAGGCTGGGAAGACTGAATCTGCAATAGGTAAGCAGCTTGGTTTGAAGAAATCAACTGTGGGAGCAATTATTAGGAAATGGAAGACATATAAGACCACTGATAATCTCCCTCGATCTGGGGCTCCACGCAAAATCTCACCCCGTGGGGTCAAAATGATCACAAGAATGGTGAGCAAAAATCCCAGAACCACACGGGGGGACCTAGTGAATGACCTGCAGAGAGCTGGGACCAAAGTAACAAAGCCTACCATCAGTAACACACTACGCCGCCAGGGACTCCTGCAGTGCAAGACGTGTCCCCCTGCTTAAGCCAGTACATGTCCAGGCCCGTCTGAAGTGCATTTGGATGATCCAGAAGAGGATTGGGAGAATGTCATATGGTCAGATGAAACCAAAATATAACTTTTTGGTAAAAACTCAACTCGTCATGTTTGGAGGACAAAGCATGCTGAGTTGCATCCAAAGAACACCATACCTACTGTGAAGCATGGGGGTGGAAACATCATGCTTTGGGGCTGTTTTTCTGCAAAGGGACCAGGACGACTGATCCGTGTAAAGGAAAGAATGAATGGGGCCATGTATCGTGAGATTTTGAGTGAAAACCTCCTTCCATCAGCAAGGGCATTGAAGATGAAACGTGGCTGAGTCTTTCAGCATGACAATGATCCCAAACACACCGCCCGGGCAACGAAGGAGTGGCTTCGTAAGAAGCATTTCAAGGTCCTGGAGTGGCCTAGCCAGTCTCCAGATCTCAACCCCATAGAAAATCTTTGGAGGGAGTTGAAAGTCTGTGTTGCCCAGCGACAGCCTCAAAACATCACTGCTCTAGAGGAGATCTGCATGGAGGAATGGGCCAAAATACCAGAAACAGTGTGTGAAAACCTTGTGAAGACTTACAGAAAACATTTGACCTGTGTCATTACCAACAAAGGGTATATAACAAAGTATTGAGAAACTTTTGTTATTGACCAAATACTTATTTTCCACCATCATTTGCCAATAAATTCATAAAAAATCCTACAATGTGATTTTCTGGATTATTTTTTCTCATTTTGTCTGTCATAGTTGACGTGTACCTATGATGAAAATTACAGGCCTCTCTCATCTTTTTAAGTGGGAGAACTTGCACAATTGGTGGCTGACTAAATACTTTTTTTCCCCACTGTATATATATATATATATATATATATATATATATATATATATATATATATATATATATATATATATAGTCATGTGAAAAAGTAAGTACACCCCCTGGAAAGTGGTCTTTGGACACATGGATATTCAAGCTAAATTCCCACCACATTCATTGATAAAGGAAACCCAATTTAACAAATCACACAAAAACAATTCAACTTAGAAAATGTTATGCAATTAAAATAAACAGAAATGCCTTTTCCTTATGTGGAAAAAGTTAGTACACCCCTACCTTTACCATCATGTAAAATGGCTCAAATTAGAATCAGGTGCATCATAACAGAAAATCATTAGAGAGAAACTTAGGAGGGTCCAGCCTTCCATAAAGATTAGAAACTTGGTCTGGTTTGGTCTTAACCATACGGGCCAAGATCAAGAAGAAATACTATTGATGCCCATGAGTCTGGGAGGGGTTATAAATCCATTTCCAAGCAATTCGAAGTACATCATTCCACTGTCCGATGGCTCATCTACAAATGGTGAAAATTCCAGACCACTGGCAATCTACCTAGGACAGGTCGTCCCACCAAATTCAGCCCAAGAGCTGACTGAAAGATGCTCATAGAAGTCTCTAAGAACCCTGGGGTAACATTAAGGGCTCTACAGGCCTCTGTTGCCACAATCAATGTGGAAGTGCATGAGTCAACTGTCAGAAAGAGACTGCACAAACTTGGCCTACATGGGAGGTCAGGAAGGAAGAAGCCTCTGCTCTCAAATAATATCAAGACACGACTGACGTTTGCCAGACAACACCTGGGTAAAGACCAAAACTACTGGAACAATGTGCTCTGGAAAGATGAGTCAAATGTGGAGTTGTTTGGCGAAAAGGAAACACTGCCTTTGAACAGAAGTACCTCCTACCAACCGTAAAGCATTGAGGCGGTGGCATTATGGTTTGGGGCTGCTTTGCTGCCTCAGGGCCTGGCCAACTTGCCATCATTGAGTCAACCTTGAATTCTATATTGTACCAGAGAATTCTTGAGGAGAATGTGAGGCCATCTGTCAAAAAGCTGAAGCTGAACCGAACATGGATCTTACAACAGGACATTAATCCAAAACTCAAAAGCAAAGCTACAACAGAATGGCAAAAAAATAATAAATGGAGGGTTATTACTTTTTCACATGACTGTATATGTGTGTGTGTGTGTGTGTGAACAAAAATATAAATGCAACTGATTTTACTGAGTTACAGTTCATATAAGGAAATCAGTCCATTGAAATAAATTAATTAGGCCCTAATCTATGGATTTCACATGACTGGGCAGGGGTGCAGCCATGGGTGGGCCTTGGAGGGCATAGACCCACCCACTTGGGAGCCAGGCCCAGCCAATCAGATATTTTTTTTTTCAGCTTTATTACAGACAGAAATACTGCTCGACACCCCCCCCCCGACACTCCCACAGGTGAAAAAGCCGGATGTGGATGTCCTGAGCTGGCGTGGTTACACAGGGTCTGCGGTTGTGAGGCCGATTGGACGTACTGCCAAATTCCCTAAAACGACGTTGGAGGGAGGTTATAGTAGAGAAATGAACATTCAATTCTCTGGAAACAGCTCTGGTGGACATTCCTGCAGTCAGCATGCCAATTGCACGCTCCCTCAAAACTTGAGACATCTGTGGCATTATGTTGTGTGACAGAACTGTACATTTTAGAGTGGCCTTTTATTGTCCCCAGCACAAGGTGCACCTGTGTAATGATCATGCTGTTTAATCAGCTTCTTGATATGCCATACCTGTCCCAGACAGTCATAGCTAAATTCTTGCTTGAGAAATAGCTCTTTGCTAAGAAGCTATTTTAGTTTCTTTCTGACCATTTTAAGGAAAACAATCACAGTAATGTACTTAATTGTTACCTAGAAATGATTAAACAGTGGGATAAAAAAAAACGGCTGCATTGGACCTTTAACCCTGAAGAGAGGATGTAGCAGTCTGGTCTCAGAGTTACAGCCAGGTCTCAGACCTAGAAAAGATGGGGTAAAATGCTGTTTGTCTGCAGAGCAGAGTTAGGACATGCCCCAGGAAGCCCTTGTATGCTTTGTCTGTAGAAACCTTACATTTGTGTTGGTCCGTCTCCATATCAGTAGCTGGTGAGAGTAGTCTGTTCTCCTCTGAGACATGTTCTACACTAGAGGGAGCAGGCTGACTACATCTCCTAGATGTAGAATATTCCTGACTCATGCAACTGCATGTGCTACACTTTGAGTGCATGGTTGACCGACTGGGTTTGCATCCGGGTCTCTGGAATGCCACAATAATGTTTTAGCCTGCAGAGCTAAAGTCAAGGCGAGCATGGCTCCCCTCAAGTATGCTGCTGGTCTTTGTAGTTCTCTCTCAGCATAGCTGCTGGTCTTTGTAGTTCTCGCTCAGCCCTGCTTCGGGTCTTTGTAGTTCTCTCTGCCTAGCTGCTGGTCTTTGTAGTTCTCTCTCAGCATGGTTGCTGGTCTTTGTAGTTCTCGCTCAGCCCTGCTGCTGGTCTTTGTAGTTCTCGCTCAGCCTAGCTGCTGGTCTTTGTAGTTCTCTCTCAGCATAGCTGCTGGTCTTTGTAGTTCTCTCTCAGCATAGCTGCTGGTCTTTGTAGTTCTCTCAGCCCTGCTGATGGTCTTTGTAGTTCTCTCAGGCCTGCTGATGGTCTTTGTAGTTCTCTCAGCCTAGCTGCTGGTCTTTGTAGTTCTCTCAACCCTGCTGTCAGTGTTGGCTCACTGAGCTAAAGCCAAGGCATTAGCACGGGTGGCTAATGTGAGTCTTCAGGTCTACAACAAGGTTTCTCTCAGCCCTGCTGATGGTCCTTGACATCCAGTTTGTGCACCACCCTGAAGGCCTCTAGGAACTCGTTGAAGTCGATGCTGCCATCCTTGTTGAAGTCCATACTCTTAGCCAGGTCATCTATGGCCCGGTCATCCACATCCACTCCCAGGTGAGCGCTAAACAAACGCCAGGTCTGACGGAACTCCTCGACCGAGATCTGACCTGGATGGGGAGAGACAGTGAGAGAAACTAATAAATACTAAAGGTTTTCTTTCTAATGAGCTAATGGTTCATGTAGCATGATGTGAGCTAGCAGGCTTATGAGCTGCAATAGTCATCATCAGAGGAACATGTACCGGAGTGGTCTTTGTCCATGATGTTGAAGATGATCTCAAGGTCTGTTCGATATCTGTAAAGAGTTTCAGCCAAGTTTGGAGTGACCTGAACAAAAGACATAAAGAGAGAGTTTGAGTGAATGGAGCAGCTTTATTGAACAGCTTTATTGGTTGCAAAATAAAAATCAATAAAATGGATCAATCAGTCTCTTCCTGGTTCTGACCTGGGGTATGGGTTGTCCCGGGCCCATGTCCTCGAAGCAGGACTGGTAGTCGACGCTGCCATCTGTTGCGAGCCGTGCCAGGCGTGGGCGCAGTGTCCTCCAGGGCAGGTCCAGTCTCAGGACTGACTCCACCACCAGGGCCCACTCACTGACAGAGATACAGCCTGGACATAGTGGGAAGAGACACACACACCACAGACACAAACTCACTGACAGAGGTACAGCCTGGAACAGACAGCCTAACTCACTAACAGAGGCACAGCCTGGAACAGACACACAGCACAGAGTCACATAATGATACAAAATGATGGGCGCGTTCCAGGTGGTCTTTATGGCAGGTGGCTACACATCTCAGAACATTACTATATCATAGGAGTTTGGGGTGTTCTTTAACAGCAGGCAGGCTCCAAGCAACCACAGAGGTTTTGACGGAGTGGGTTCTTGAGCTGCAGTATGCTGATGACTGTGTTCTTGTGGCCCACAGTCCAGAAGACCTTCAGTCCGTCCTTGTAGCAGCTGTGAGGGTCTATAGCAGGATGGAACTGTCTATCAACACCACCAAGACAGAGGTGGTCTGCCAATGGAGATCCAGCCCTCCACCCACCATGCCTGTCTTCACCATTGAACACAAATAACTGGAGATATTCCCTTCATTCAAATACCTGGGCAGCATCCTCTCGGAGGACTGCAGCATCAACCTCAAAATTCAAAACAGGATCAAGCAAGCATCAGCTGCCTTCAGGAAACTCAGACGCAGGGTCTTCCAAAACAGGGATCTCCACCTCCACACTGAAGTCGCCGTGTATCAAGCCGTCTGCATCACCACACTCCTTTACAGCTGTGAAACCTGGGCGATTCCACATAAGATGCCTGCAGTGCATCCTGGGAATCACCTGGTGCAACCGTGTGCCCCATACAGAAATACTTGCTAAGACCAACTGTAAGAGTATGGAGGCCATGGTCACCCAACACCAACTGCGCTGGCTTGGGCATGTCATTAGAACGTCTCAGGAGCGCTTGCCGTGGAAGATCCTGTATGGCCAGCTTGGCAAGGCGGTCTGCAGGGGGGCAGATGAAGTGCTACAAGGACCAGCTGAAAACGTTGCTGAAGAAGTGCAACATCAAACCCACAGACCTGGAGGACGCTGCTGCCGACCGTTCCACCTGGCGGCAGCTCTGCCAGAGCGGTGTACAGAGGAGGAGGAGAGGAGCGCAAAGAAACAGCAAAAACAGCTCAGGAGACATCCAACCATGCTGCCCCCGCCAACACAGACTGAGACATACAACCATGCTGCCCCCGCCAACACAGACTGAGACATACAACCATGCTGTCCCCGCCAACACAGACTGAGACATACAACCATGCTGCCCCCGCCAACACAGACTGAGACATACAACCATGTCTGCCCCCGCCAACACAGACTGAGACATACAACCATGTCTGCCCCCGCCAACACAGACTGAGACATACAACCATGTCTGCCCCCGCCAACACAGACTGAGACATACAACCATGCCTGCCCCCGCCAACACAGACTGAGACATACAACCATGCCTGCCCCCGCCAACACAGACTGCACATACCCCACCTGCAATAACGTTTTTGGATCTCGGATTGGACTCCACCAAAGAATTCACAGTTAAATCAGAAGTGGAAGTCATCATGGGATACGATGGACTACCATAACGTAACGTTATTGTATAAGTTATTGTAGAAATATCTTACCACTGTTACTTGTGTCATACTGCTGAAAGGCAGCCATGAGTTCTGAGCGGTGGGCAAACAGCTTCTCCTGTAGAGCCCTTACAGCCGAACCCTCTGCCACATTCACCCTGTGGAGAGACACACACCCACACACGATAATCAACTCATTGTCACCCTCTGTGTGTAGAAACCAGTAGCAACCGTGAGACCCAGCTCCACCCCCAGCCCCAGCCCCAGCCCCAGCCCCTACCTCTGAGTCAGGGTGAGTTTCCTGGTGATCCTGCTGACCTGGTACTGGAAGAAGCGAGGGAGCAGCTCTCTGCCCAGCTTAATGTAGGCTCCACGGTTACTACCCTCCTCATAGTAGTTAGACGCAGAGAAAATGGTGATCACCTGAAAGAAAAACTAAATACACTTAGCTCTTATAGAGATAGCCTTATTGTCTACTAGCCAGGGGTTGGTTTCCCAGACACACTAAAAACCATGTTCAATGGAGATTTGAACCAGGCCTAACAGATTACCTGTCCGTCGTGGCAGAGTTCGTAGCCCTCCTGTTTACACTCATGTGATCTGATCAGTAGACTCATGCCGTGTCTCTCCAGCAGACGGTGGGTCACGTCTGGCCCGAAGTACCTGCCTCCTCCTCTGAAGGTGTTGGGACTGCAGCCTGGCTGGCTCTTCGGGTCGCTCCACAGCAAATCTACTACCTTCAGCATGAGACAGTATGAATGGTCACTACTACCGTAACGCAGGATTGGTGCATAGGAGAACTTCCTGTTAGACAATGTTTAAACTATGTATCAACTTTACTAGGAAGAGAAAAGAGCTGGGAGCCAAATTGTACAAGTCTATTTAGTCATTTTTTTATCTTCTTGATCCACTCAACAGATCTACCACCCAACCACCACCGTTGGCCTCCAGCCTGAAGGTGGCGCTCTGCTCTCTCACCTGTTTCCACTCCAACTCCTCCCTGGGCGGCTGAGGGACGGGGAGGGCGGTGAAGGAGTCCAGGAAGGGCACCTAACAATAATAATATTATTAATATTGTTATTATTATTGTTGTTGTTATTATTATCGTTAGGAAGAGCACCTGGAGGGCGTCGGTGGGGCTCGGCATGCTGGGAGAAAGGCAGGGGCGCGGACTGAGGCGGGACGACCTCCGGGGGGAGCACAGCGAGGACGAGGAGGAGCAGCTGCCCTGTCTGGTCAACTGGTTGCTGCCCTGTCTGGTGAGGTGACATCTCTTCTTGGGGGTCTTGCCATGGTCCTGACCCCTGCTCCTACACCGGGGGCTCTCTGGCTGGCCCTGACCCCTGCACCTACATCCGGGGCTCTCTGATTGGCCCTGAGTAGAGTAGAGTAGAGTAGAGAATCTTTATTATCCCTGAGGGTTAATTTGCTTTACCGCTGATAGTCAATAAAACACACATATATAAAATAAAACAAGAACATAATGTAATACTGAACATCCTCTGTATCAGGAACTGACCTGTCTACTGCTCCTAGTCATCCTACTGTATCAGGAACTGACCTGTCTACTGCTCCTAGTCATCCTACTGTATCAGGAACTGACCTGTCTACTGCTCCTAGTCATCCTACTGTATCAGGAACTGACCTGTCTACTGCTCCTAGTCATCCTACTGTATCAGGAACTGACCTTTCTACTGCTCCTAGTCACCTCCATCCTACTGTATCAGGAACTGACCTGTCTACTGCTCCTAGTCATCCTACTGTATCAGGAACTGACCTGTCTACTGCTCCTAGTCATCCTACTGTATCAGGAACTGACCTGCCTACTGCTCCTAGTCATCCTACTGTATCAGGAACTGACCTGTCTACTGCTCCTAGTCATCCTACTGTATCAGGAACTGACCTTTCTACTGCTCCTAGTCACCTCCATCCTACTGTATCAGGAACTGACCTGTCTACTGCTCCCAGTCACCTCCATCCTACTGTATCAGGAACTGACCTGTCTACTGCTCCTAGTCATCCTACTGTATCAGGAACTGACCTGTCTACTGCTCCTAGTCATCCTACTGTATCAGGAACTGACCTGCCTACTGCTCCTAGTCATCCTACTGTATCAGGAACTGACCTGCCTACTGCTCCTAGTCATCCTACTGTATCAGGAACTGACCTGCCTACTGCTCCTAGTCATCCTACTGTATCAGGAACTGACCTGCCTACTGCTCCTAGTCATCCTACTGTATCAGGAACTGACCTGTCTACTGCTCCTAGTCACCTCCATCCTACTGTATCAGGAACTGACCTGTCTACTGCTCCTAGTCACCTCCATCCTACTGTATCAGGAACTGACCTGCCTACTGCTCCTAGTCATCCTACTGTATCAGGAACTGACCTGTCTACTGCTCCTAGTCATCCTACTGTATCAGGAACTGACCTGTCTACTGCTCCTAGTCATCCTACTGTATCAGGAACTGACCTGTCTACTGCTCCTAGTCATCCTACAGTATCAGGAACTGCCCTGTCTACTGCTCCTAGTCACCTCCATCCTACTGTATCAGGAACTGACCTGCCTACTGCTCCTAGTCACCTCCATCCTACTGTATCAGGAACTGACCCTTCTACTGCTCCTAGTCACCTCCATCCTACTGTATCAGGAACTGACCTGCCTACTGCTCCTAGTCACCTCCATCCTACTGTATCAGGAACTGACCTGTCTACTGCTCCTAGTCACCTCCATCCTACTGTATCAGGAACGGACCTGTCTACTGCTCCTAGTCACCTCCATCCTACTGTATCAGGAACTGACCTGTCTACTGCTCCTAGTCATCCTACTGTATCAGGAACTGACCTGTCTACTGCTCCTAGTCATCCTACTGTATCAGGAACTGACCTGCCTACTGCTCATAGTCACCTCCATCCTACTGTATCAGGAACTGACCTGTCTACTGCTCCCAGTCACCTCCATCCTACTGTATCAGGAACTGACCTGTCTACTGCTCCTAGTCATCCTACTGTATCAGGAACTGACCTGCCTACTGCTCCCAGACACCTCCATCCTACTGTATCAGGAACTGACCTGCCTACTGCTCCCAGTCACCTCCAGATAGTTCAGACTCCTCCTAGGAAGCCTCAGGGCAGATTTCACCTGGAAAAGAGGAGAGAGAGAAGAGAGTACAGTTAGCTTGAATCCCCACTGACTGAATGTCACTCTTTTTCACTACAGTCAGGTTTGGAAATTAAGCCAGCCTGCTAGCCTGTTGGTTAGTACTTTTCAGACCGGGCCAGTAGAAGATGTGCCCGGCACCTACAGTACAGGACACTACAGTACAGGACCCTACAGTACAGGACCCTACAGTACAGGACACTACAGTACAGGACACTACAGTACAGGACACTACAGTACAGGACACTACAGTACAGGACACTACAGGACCCTACCGTACAGGACCCTACCGTACAGGACCCTATAGTACAGGACCCTATAGTACAGGACCCTATAGTACAGGACACTACAGGACCCTACCGTACAGGACCCTATAGTACAGGACCCTATAGTACAGGACCCTACAGTACAGGACCCTACAGTACAGGACCCTACAGTACAGGACCCTACAGTACAGGACACTACAGTACAGGACACTACAGTACAGGACCCTATAGTACAGGACACTACAGTACAGGACACTACAGGACCCTACCGTACAGGACCCTACCGTACAGGACCCTATAGTACAGGACCCTATAGTACAGGACCCTATAGTACAGGACACTACAGGACCCTACCGTACAGGACCCTATAGTACAGGACCCTACAGTACAGGACCCTACAGTACAGGACACTCCAGGACCCTACCGTACAGGACCCTATAGTACAGGACCCTACAGTACAGGACCCTACAGTACAGGACACTACAGTACAGGACCCTACAGTACAGGACCCTACAGTACAGGACACTACAGTACAGGACCCTATAGTACAGGACCCTACAGTACAGGACACTACAGTACAGGACCCTACAGTACAGGACCCTACAGTACAGGACCCTACAGTACAGGACACTACAGTACAGGACACTACAGTACAGGACCCTATAGTACAGGACACTACAGTACAGGACACTACAGGACCCTACCGTACAGGACCCTATAGTACAGGACCCTATAGTACAGGACCCTATAGTACAGGACACTACAGGACCCTACCGTACAGGACCCTATAGTACAGGACCCTATAGTACAGGACCCTACAGTACAGGACCCTACAGTACAGGACACTACAGTACAGGACCCTACAGTACAGGACCCTACAGTACAGGACCCTACAGTACAGGACCCTATAGTACAGGACCCTACAGTACAGGACACTACAGGACCCTATAGTACAGGACCCTACAGTACAGGACCCTATAGTACAGGACCCTATAGTACAGGACCCTACAGTACAGGACACTACAGGACCCTATAGTACAGGACCCTACAGTACAGGACACTACAGTACAGGACCCTACAGTACAGGACACTACAGTACAGGACCCTACAGTACGGGACCCTACAGTACGGGACCCTACAGTACAGGACACTACAGTACAGGACACTACAGTACAGGACACTACAGGACCCTACAGTACAGGACCCTACAGTACAGGACACTACAGGACCCTATAGTACAGGACCCTACAGTACAGGACACTACAGTACAGGACCCTACAGTACAGGACACTACAGTACGGGACCCTACAGTACGGGACCCTACAGTACAGGACACTACAGTACAGGACACTACAGTACAGGACCCTACAGTACAGGACCCTACAGTACAGGACACTACAGTACAGGACACTACAGTACAGGACCCTACAGTACAGGACACTACAGTACAGGACACTACAGTACAGGACCCTACAGTACAGGACCCTACAGTACAGGACCCTACAGTACAGGACACTACAGTACAGGACCCTATAGTACAGGACCCTACAGTACAGGACCCTACAGTACAGGACCCTACAGTACAGGACACTACAGTACAGGACCCTACAGTACAGGACCCTACAGTACAGGACACTACAGTACAGGACCCTACAGTACAGGACCCTATAGTACAGGACCCTACAGTACAGGACCCTACAGTACAGGACACTCCAGGACCCTACAGTACAGGACCCTACAGTACAGGACCCTACAGTACAGGACACTACAGTACAGGACCCTACAGTACAGGACCCTACAGTACAGGACCCTACACTACAGGACACTACAGTACAGGACCCTACAGTACAGGACCCTACAGTACAGGACACTACAGTACAGGACACTACAGTACAGGACCCTATAGTACAGGACACTACAGTACAGGACACTACAGGACCCTACCGTACAGGACCCTATAGTACAGGACCCTATAGTACAGGACACTACAGTACAGGACACTACAGTACAGGACACTACAGTACAGGACACTACAGGACCCTATAGTACAGGACCCTACAGTACAGGACCCTATAGTACAGGACCCTATAGTACAGGACCCTACCGTACAGGACCCTATAGTACAGGACCCTACACTACAGGACACTACAGTACAGGACCCTACAGTACAGGACCCTACAGTACAGGACACTACAGTACAGGACACTACAGGACCCTACCGTACAGGACCCTACCGTACAGGACCCTACAGTACAGGACCCTACAGTACAGGACCCTATAGTACAGGACCCTATAGTACAGGACCCTACCGTACAGGACCCTATAGTACAGGACCCTACACTACAGGACACTACAGTACAGGACCCTACAGTACAGGACACTACAGTACAGGACACTACAGTACAGGACCCTATAGTACAGGACACTATAGTACAGGACACTACAGTACAGGACACTACAGGACCCTACCGTACAGGACCCTATAGTACAGGACCCTATAGTACAGGACCCTATAGTACAGGACCCTACAGTACAGGACCCTACAGTACAGGACCCTACAGTACAGGACCCTACAGTACAGGACCCTATAGTACAGGACACTACAGTACAGGACACTACAGTACAGGACCCTACACTACAGGACACTACAGTACAGGACCCTACAGTACAGGACCCTACAGTACAGGACACTACAGTACAGGACACTACAGTACAGGACACTACAGTACAGGACCCTATAGTACAGGACACTACAGTACAGGACACTACAGTACAGGACACTACAGGACCCTATAGTACAGGACCCTATAGTACAGGACCCTACAGTACAGGACCCTACAGTACAGGACCCTACAGTACAGGACCCTACAGTACAGGACCCTACAGTACAGGACCCTACAGGACCCTATAGTACAGGACCCTACAGTACAGGACACTACAGTACAGGACCCTACAGTACAGGACACTACAGTACGGGACCCTACAGTACAGGACACTACAGTACAGGACACTACAGTACAGGACCCTACAGTACAGGACCCTACAGTACAGGACCCTACAGTACAGGACCCTACAGTACAGGACACTACAGTACAGGACCCTATAGTACAGGACCCTACAGTACAGGACCCTACAGTACAGGACCCTACAGTACAGGACACTACAGTACAGGACCCTACAGTACAGGACACTACAGTACAGGACCCTACAGTACAGGACCCTACAGTACAGGACACTACAGTACAGGACCCTACAGTACAGGACCCTATAGTACAGGACCCTACAGTACAGGACCCTACAGTACAGGACACTCCAGGACCCTACAGTACAGGACCCTACAGTACAGGACCCTACAGTACAGGACACTACAGTACAGGACCCTACAGTACAGGACCCTACAGTACAGGACCCTACACTACAGGACACTACAGTACAGGACCCTACAGTACAGGACCCTACAGTACAGGACACTACAGTACAGGACACTACAGTACAGGACCCTATAGTACAGGACACTACAGTACAGGACACTACAGGACCCTACCGTACAGGACCCTATAGTACAGGACCCTATAGTACAGGACACTACAGTACAGGACACTACAGTACAGGACACTACAGTACAGGACACTACAGGACCCTATAGTACAGGACCCTACAGTACAGGACCCTATAGTACAGGACCCTATAGTACAGGACCCTACCGTACAGGACCCTATAGTACAGGACCCTACACTACAGGACACTACAGTACAGGACCCTACAGTACAGGACCCTACAGTACAGGACACTACAGTACAGGACACTACAGTACAGGACACTACAGGACCCTACCGTACAGGACCCTACCGTACAGGACCCTACAGTACAGGACCCTACAGTACAGGACCCTATAGTACAGGACCCTATAGTACAGGACCCTACCGTACAGGACCCTATAGTACAGGACCCTACACTACAGGACACTACAGTACAGGACCCTACAGTACAGGACACTACAGTACAGGACACTACAGTACAGGACCCTATAGTACAGGACACTATAGTACAGGACACTACAGTACAGGACACTACAGGACCCTACCGTACAGGACCCTATAGTACAGGACCCTATAGTACAGGACCCTATAGTACAGGACCCTACAGTACAGGACCCTACAGTACAGGACCCTACAGTACAGGACCCTACAGTACAGGACCCTATAGTACAGGACACTACAGTACAGGACACTACAGTACAGGACCCTACACTACAGGACACTACAGTACAGGACCCTACAGTACAGGACCCTACAGTACAGGACACTACAGTACAGGACACTACAGTACAGGACACTACAGTACAGGACCCTATAGTACAGGACACTACAGTACAGGACACTACAGGACCCTACCGTACAGGACCCTATAGTACAGGACCCTATAGTACAGGACCCTACAGTACAGGACCCTACAGTACAGGACCCTACAGTACAGGACCCTACAGTACAGGACACTACAGTACAGGACCCTACAGTACAGGACACTACAGTACAGGACACTACAGTACAGGACCCTATAGTACAGGACACTACAGTACAGGACCCTACCGTACAGGACCCTATAGTACAGGACCCTATAGTACAGGACACTACAGTACAGGACACTACAGTACAGGACCCTACAGTACAGGACCCTACAGTACAGGACACTACAGTACAGGACCCTACAGTACAGGACCCTACAGTACAGGACACTACAGTACAGGACACTACAGTACAGGACACTACAGGACCCTACCGTACAGGACCCTATAGTACAGGACCCTATAGTACAGGACCCTACAGTACAGGACACTACAGGACCCTACCGTACAGGACCCTATAGTACAGGACACTACAGTACAGGACCCTACAGTACAGGACCCTACAGTACAGGACACTACAGTACAGGACCCTACAGTACAGGACCCTACAGTACAGGACACTACAGTACACTACAGTACACTACAGTACATGACCCTACAGTACAGGACCCTACAGTACAGGACCCTACAGTACAGGACACTACAGTACCTGTAGGTTTACAGTCTGTTCTCACCTTGTGTCTCTCTATAGAGCTGAGGAAATCCAGGTCCGTCATGTCTGATATTCCTCCATGGACGATGAGCACTTTGTTGTCGATGATTGTTGCTATGGGGAGGAGGCTAAACACATCCTGGATCAGCAGTAGGATGTCCCTACCATGTGTCTGCAGAATAAAGAGAAGGGGGTTACATGTCTGCAGAGGAGAGAGAGGTTACATGTCTGTAAAGGAGAGCGAGAGAGGTTACATGTCTGCAGAGTGGAGAGAGAGAAACAGGTTACATTTCTGCAGAGGAGAGAGAGGTTACATGTCTGTAAAGGAGAGTGAGAGAGGTTACATGTCTGCAGAGGAAAGCGAGAGATAGAGGTTACATGTCTGCAGAGGAGAGAGAGAGAGAGAGAGAGGTTACATGTCTGCAGAGGAGAGAGAGAGAGGTTACATGTCTGCAGAGGAGAGAGAGAGAGGTTACATGTCTGCAGAGGAGAGAGAGAGGTTACATGTCTGCAGAGGAGAGAGAGAGAGAGAGGTTACATGTCTGCAGAGGGGAGAGAGAGAGAGGTTACATGTCTGCAGAGGAGAGAGAGAGAGAGAGAGAGAGAGAGAGAGAGAGAGAGAGAGAGAGAGAGAGAGAGAGAGAGAGAGAGAGAGAGAGAGGTTACATGTCTGCAGAGGAGAGAGAGGTTACATGTCTGCCGAGTGGTCATGACAAGAAGCCGCCACTAGATGGAAGTAAGTACAACTACATAGGTCCTGTGTGAACCGTGAAGGGGACTTTACCTTGTACTTCTGCATAACTTCTTTAGTGAATCCATATCTGAAAAACAGAAAACAGAGCAGCATTAATATACTGCAATGTTGTGCTTGTCATGCATGTTCTTGTGTGTAACAAAGGACAATTCCAAGCAACATTTGTTGAGTCTTGCATATAAGAAAAACTGAAATAAAGTTTTCGGATTTTGTGTCTGTAGCATCGTACAGGTCTGAATCGATGTGATATTAGAGAAACACGTTAGCATTTAAATTCTATCTGCGCCCGAGGTTCCTGATGTGGTCCTCGTGGTTGCCTCTGTTCAGGGTCATGTGGTCTGTGTGTGTGTACCTACCGGAGGTTCATGATGTGGTCCTCGTGGTTGCCTCTGTTCAGGGTCATGTGGTCTGTGTGTGTGTACCTACAGGAGGTTCCTGATGTGGTCCTCGTGGTTGCCTCTGTTCAGGGTCATGTGGTCTGTGTGTGTGTACCTACAGGAGGTTCCTGATGTGGTCCTCGTGGTTGCCTCTGTTCAGGGTCATGTGGTCTGTGTGTGTGTACCTCCTGGAGGTTCATGATGTGGTCCTCGTGGTTGCCTCTGTTCAGGGTCATGTGGTCTGTGTACCTACCGGAGGTTCATGATGTGGTCCTCGTGGTTGCCTCTGTTCAGGGTCATGTGGTCAGGGTACAGAAGCAGGTAGGCAAACAGCAGGATGATGACCTCCACAGACTTCTTCCCTCGGTCCACAAAGTCTCCGTTGAACACGTACGGCGTCTCTGCCGAGGGGAGGCCGTTCTGGAAGAGATGGAATAATGAACAGTTATTATGGAAAAAGTAGGCCATTGTTTCTCTTCATGTAGTGTCACACGTACACTATGACATGGACAGTATCATGTCAAGAGCCTTACCTTGTAGAATATGAGCAGCAAGTCATCTAGTCGGCCATGTAAATCTCCTGAAGGAAATTAGAAGCATTAGAAGATTAGGTAGTAGACATTTTCTCCTAGAAACGTGATTAGACCATCTATGGCATATGAAACCAAAATGACTGGGTTAATTGGTTAACTGAGTTAATCAAGAGTTAATTAACATGCTCTCCTATATTGAATTAATCATTCATGTTCTGTGTGTGTTTAACATTTGTCTCAAGCATTCTTGAGTTTGATGAGATGCGTCTCTGACTACAGGGAAGGAGGCCATTGAGGTGAAATGAAGTATTTTCATTATGTAAATAAACAACCGGGAGCAGTGTTGTGTACTAGATAGTCAGTGGTGTGTACTAGATAGTCAGTGTTGTGTACTAGATAGTCAGTGTTGTGTACTAGATAGTCAGTGGTGTGTACTAGATAGTCAGTGGTGTGTACTAGATAGTCAGTGGTGTGTACTAGATAGTCAGTGTTGTGTACTAGATAGTCAGTGGTGTGTAGTAGATAGTCAGTGGTGTGTAGTAGATAGTCAGTGGTGTGTACTAGATAGTCAGTGGTGTGTACTAGATAGTCAATGTTGTGTACTAGATAGTCAGTGTTGTGTACGAGATAGTCAGTGGTGTGTACTAGATAGTCAGTGGTGTGTACTAGATAGTCAGTGTTGTGTACTAGATAGTCAGTGGTGTGTACTAGATAGTCAGTGGTGTGTACTAGATAGTCAGTGTTGTGTACTAGATAGTCAGTGGTGTGTACTAGATAGTCAGTGGTGTGTACTAGATAGTCAGTGGTGTGTACTAGATAGTCAGTGTTGTGTACTAGATAGTCAGTGTTGTGTACTAGATAGTCAGTGGTGTGTACTAGATAGTCAGTGTTGTGTACTAGATAGTCAGTGGTGTGTACTAGATAGTCAGTGGTGTGTACTAGATAGTCAGTGGTGTGTACTAGATAGTCAGTGTTGTGTACTAGATAGTCAGTGGTGTGTACTAGATAGTCAGTGGTGTGTACTAGATAGTCAGTGGTGTGTACTAGATAGTCAGTGTTGTGTACTAGATAGTCAGTGGTGTGTACTAGATAGTCAGTGGTGTGTACTAGATAGTCAGTGTTGTGTACTAGATAGTCAGTGGTGTGTACTAGATAGTCAGTGGTGTGTACTAGATAGTCAGTGTTGTGTACTAGATAGTCAGTGTTGTGTACTAGATAGTCAGTGGTGTGTACTAGATAGTCAGTGGTGTGTACTAGATAGTCAGTGGTGTGTACTAGATAGTCAGTGTTGTGTACTAGATAGTCAGTGTTGTGTACTAGATAGTCAGTGTTGTGTACTAGATAGTCAGTGTTGTGTAGTAGATAGTCAACTTGCCATCTGGATACTCACGTTCCCCCCAAAAAACTAAAGGCCTTTAAATGAAATTAACCAACAAGTACAAGACAATACATGGTCAAATATTGGACAACATAGTTAGCAGTACTGAAAACAATATTGGAGTGGTGGATTAGTTTCCCTTATACAGTGTAAAGTGCTGTGATCATCTGGAAAAGCGCTATATCAATCCAATCAATAAAAAAGTATTTAATATGCACTATCAACAACCTACCACATATTGTGATCTCCTTGGCGTAGGGTGTGGACAGGTGAATGACGTTTGGCATCTGTTTCAGGAGCTTCTTAGTCTCGTGTAACAACTGCAGCATGTATCTGCCATGGAGAGGCTGAAATGATGAGAGGTAACCATCAGGTATGACAATGGGTTATTGATTTGTTATTATTCATTAAGCTGCCTTACTGTCCAGAGCAGCTCCTGTACTCCCTGGGCCCATATTCATAAAGTCTCAGAGTAGGAGTGCTGATCTAGGATCCGTTTAGCCTTTTAGATCATAATGAGTAAGATTACATGAACAGGGAGGACCTGATCCTAGATCAGCACGGCTACTCTGAAATGCTTTAAGAATACAGGTCCTGTAGCACACAGTGGGAACAATAAAGTTTGAATTGAATCGTACGGTACCTGTTGTTCTTTGAATGCAGAGAGCAGGGCGTTGGTGTGAGAGACGGTGAGGGGGAAGGTGAGGTGAGGACCGCTGTAGGACTCAGGAACGGTGATCTGTTCATACTTGGTCTGTCTTTCTCTGTCTGACCACGGGTCAACCACTGGGTCAAGCAGGTGGGAGATCAGATCTGACAACATGGAGGATGGAACACACAAGTTTAATAGAACAGAATCAAACTGGAGGATGGAACACACAAGTTTAATAGAACAGAATCCAACTGGAGGATGGAACACACAAGTTTAATAGAACAGAATCCAACTGGAGGATGGAACACACAAGTTTAATAGAACAGAATCCAACTGGAGGATGGAACACACAGGTTTAATAGAACAGAATCACACTGAAGGATGGAACACACAGGTTTAATAGAACAGAATCCAACTGGAGGATGGAACACACAGGTTTAATAGAATCAAACTGGAGGATGGAACACACAGGTTTAATAGAATCAAACTGGAGGATGGAACACACAGGTTTAATAGAATCAAACTGGAGGATGGAACACACAGGTTTAATAGAATCAAACTGGAGGATGGAACACACAGGTTTAATAGAATCAAACTGGAGGATGGAACACACAGGTTTAATAGAATCAAACTGGAGGATGGAACACACAGGTTTAATAGAATCAAACTGGAGGATGGAACACAGGTTTAATAAAATAGAGTTAGGGTTTCAAAATTCCGTCAACATTCCCAAAATTCCCAGGTTTTCCAGAAATCCTGGTTGGAGGCTTCCGGAATTCCTGCTTACTGCCTCCTGATTCCTGGAATCTTCCAACCTGAGTTCTGGAAAACCTGGGAATTTTAGGTAGGTCACCGGAATTTTGCAACCCTAAATAGAGTAGAATCAAACTGAATAGAATCAAATAAAATATAACTTTTTTATTAACACACTAAAACACTGGATGTCAAACACATATACATGTTCAGGGCATCTATGTTTACTCCTCTTGAATAGCCCACTACAGTAGGTTAATGTTCAGCCATCACCACTAATTTCTGGAGACAAACAGGCAGGACATCATAATCAGATGTTGTTGTTGAAGATGACAGCAGCCACACCTCTCTCAGACCCTATCTATGGAGTGGTCGCTTCCCTCTTCAGAGCACGTCTGTCAACAACCAGTCAGTTTATCATATTTACTCTGATCAAACCCACAGAGATCACATATACTGGATGTCACAGGAGGTTGGTGGCACCTTAATTGGGGAGGATGGGCTCGTGGTAATGACTGGAGCGGAATCAGTGGAATGGTATCAAATACATCAAACGTGTTTGATGCCATTCCATTTGCTCCGTTCCGGCCATTATTATGAGCTGCCCCCCCCCCCCTCAGCAGCCTCCTGTGATGTATGTACTGTAATTAAAAGCACAATCGTAAAAATAGGCAAGATGGTCTGAGAATCGTAGCCTGTTGTCTTCACCACTAAAGGGCCTGGCTGGCTAATTATCTGCAGCAACGTGTTGGTCTGTGCGTGCACAGGCAGGCCACAGCTGTGACAGCAGCAGCAGTCACAGGAACACAATATTCCACATTACTACAGCAGAGAAACCGAATAGCATGCGGATGCGGTTGCTAAGCAACATCTTCACCATAATAGGTTTTAGGCATAGGCTATTAATGGATCGGGATGGTTTTTGTTCAGTCTATAAATAATTATGGGCATTTCATTTTTTGTGACAGGAACTGACAGTCCAACAATATTCCTGAAAACAGAAGAAAATGTTAGTTACCTGGGCCATTCCCATTGAGTTGAGTGAAGTTGTCCAGCATGAAATTGAAGAAACTGGAGAGCTGAGGAAGATTCAAACATAGTCAGTTGTATTCATATGGCCAAGTACTAACAGACTGTGTTGGCCTGCTGGGCTAAAGCCAAGGCCTCAGACAAGGTTGAACCACCTCTGTTCCGTCCCCATTACCTGTAGCTGGTCCTGCTCCCCAGCATACTCTATAGACTGGAAGATGTTCCAGGTGTATCGTTGTCTCATCTCTAACCTGGCTATGTAACGTCTGTACCAGCGCTGGATCAGGATGGCTGCCTTCATAGCTGACAGGAGGAGATGGAAGATGGGTAAAATATGTGTTTAATAACATTGCTGTTTAATAACAGCCCCCTGCTGGTAGTTAGCAGTACTGAAAACAAATGAAGCCATGAGGGTAGTCCAAAAACACAAAGATACAGGCAGACACACAGGATGACCATGGGCATTGACCAATAGGACACAACGATACAGTAAGGTTGACCAATAGGATTCAGTAATATGGGTGACGTGAGAAGAGGGCTCTTACTCAGTGCAGGGCTGGGAGGGTTCTTGGCCGTCTTGTCTGTAGTGAGGAGTGATTAAATACAATCATTTATAGTGAGACAGCTCAGAGGAAGAGAGGTAGAAATAACAAGACACCAGGGAGGAGAGAGAGAGAGAGAGAGAGAGAGAGAGAGAGAGAGAGAGAGAGAGAGGTAGAAAATCACTTCAGAGTAAATTCATTTTAAAAGTTTGTCAGCTAAAATAATAAGTAATTAAATAAATACGTTTTACCAACATCCAACTAGAAGTAAAAACTACAAGATTTCTAATTTATCGGCTGCCGGCTTATAAACATACTGAATTCTCAAAGATGTCAAAAGTGCTCTATGATCAAACTGTATATTCACAATCTATCTACGAGATGTAGTCAGGTCCCAGATCTGTTTATACTGTCTTGTCAACTACGGTTTTCTACTATGACTATCATCATGCCAAACCAAACAGATCTGGGACCAGGCCACATGAGACCTGGGGGAAGACAATCAAAACCATCACTTGTCCCCAGTCTGTCTTACCTGTCGTCAGTCTCCTCGCCTGGTTGTCGATGGTGACGGAGGTGCCACATCCCATAGTGCTAGTCGGTACAGGTGTCCAGTAGTCAGTACAGGTGTCCAGTAGTCAGTACAGGTGGCCAGTAGTCAGTACAGGTGGCCAGTAGTCAGTACAGGTGTCCACTAGTCAGTACAGGTGTCCACTAGTCAGTACAGGTGGCCAGTAGTCAGTATAGGTGTCCACTAGTCAGTACAGGTGGCCAGTAGTCAGTACAGGTGGCCAGTAGTCAGTACAGGTGTCCAGTAGTCAGTACAGGTGTCCACTAGTCAGTACAGGTGGCCAGTAGTCAGTACAGGTGTCTACTAGTCAGTACAGGTGGCCAGTAGTCAGTACAGGTGGCCACTAGTCAGTACAGGTGGCCACTAGTCAGTACAGGTGGCCAGTAGTCAGTACAGGTGGCCAGTAGTCAGTACAGGTGGCCAGTAGTCAGTACAGGTGGCCAGTAGTCACAGCTGTCAGTGACCCAAGGGTTCTGTATCATGTAATATTATGTCTGTGGCCATTCTGTTAGGGGCAAGGCAGTATGTCTGTGGCCATTCTGTTAGGGCCAAGGCAGTATGTCTGTGGCCATTCTGTTAGGGCCAAGGCAGTATGTCTGTGGCCATTCTGTTAGGGCCAAGGCAGTATGTCTGTGGCCATTCTGTTAGGGCCAAGGCAGTATGTCTGTGGCCATTCTGTTAGGGCCAAGGCAGTATGTCTGTGGCCATTCTGTTAGGGCCAAGGCAGTATGTCTGTGGCCATTCTGTTAGGGGCAAGGCAGTATGTCTGTGGCCATTCTGTTAGGGGCAAGGCAGTATGTCTGTGAATGGAAACAGAGAGAGGGAGAGACTCACAGACAGGCAGACAGAGGGCGAAAGAGCGAAAGAGAACGAGACAGACAGAGGAAAGTTGCATACTCCTTGCATCCTCTCTCCTCAAAACCCATTGGATGAGAAAGCCAGCGGTCCCTCCCATCTAACCTTCTCCTCCAATGGGTTATTAGAAGGAGACGAGAGAGGACGTGAAAAGTACACTACATTACCAAAAGTATGTGGACAACTGCTCGTCCAACATCTCATTCCAAAATCATGGGCATTAATATGGAGTTGGTCCCCACTTTGCTGCTATAACAGCCTCCACTCTTCTGGGAAGGCTTTCCACTAGATGTTGGAACATTGCTGCGGAGGACTTGCTTCCATTCAGCCACAAGAGCATTAGTGAGGTTGGGCACTGATGTTGGGCGATTAGGCCTGGCTCGCAGTCGGCGTTCCAATTCATCCCAAAGGTGTTCAATGAGGTTGAGGTCAGGGCTCTGTGCAGGCCAGTCAAGTTCTTCCAAACCGATCTCAATAAACCATTTCTGTATGGACCTCGCTTTGTGCACTGGGGCATTGTCATGCTGAAACAGGAAAGGGCCTTCCCCAAACTGTAGCCACAAAATTGGAAGCACAGAATCGTCTAGAATGTCATTGTATGCTGTAGCGTTAAGATTTCCCTTCACTGGAACTAAGGGCCTAGCCCAAACCATGAAAAACTGTCCCAGACCATTATTCCTCCTCCACCAAACTTTACAGTTGGCACTATGCATTGGGGTAGGTAGCGTTCCCCTGGCATCCGTCAAACCCAGATTTGTCAGTTGGACTGCCAGATGGTGAAGCATGATTCATCAATCCAGAGAACGTCTTTCCACTGCTCCAGAGTCCAATGGCGGCAAGCTTTACACCACTCCAGATGACGCTTGGCATTGCGCATGGTGATCTTAGGCTTGTGTGCGGCTGCTCGGCCATGGAAACCCATTTATTGTGCTGATGTTGCTTCCAGAGGCAGTTTGGAACTCAGTAGTGAGTGTTGCAACCGAGGACAGACAATTTTTATAATAATAATAATAATAATATGCCATTTAGCAGACGCTTTTATCCAAAGCGACTTACAGTCATGTGTGCATACATTTTTACATATGGGTGGTCCCGGGGATCGAACCCACTACCCTGGCGTTACAAGCACCATGCTCTACCAATTGAGCTACAGAGGACATGCTTCAGCACTCGGCGGTCCCGGTCTGTGAGCTTGTGTGGCCTACCACAAATCAAATGATATTGGTCACATACGCGTGTTTAGCAGATGTTATTGCAGATGTAGCGAAATGCTTTGCGGCTGAGCTGTTGTTACTCCTAGACGTTTCCATTTCACAATAACACCACTTCCAGTTGACCAGGGCAGAAATGTGAGGAACTGACTTGTTGGAAAGGTGGCATCCTATGACGGTGCCATGTTGAAAGTCACTGAGCTCTTCAGTAAGGCCATTCTACTACCAATGTTTGTCTATGGAGATTGCATGGCGGTGTGCTTGATTTTATACACCTGTTAGCAACAAATGTGGCTGAAACAGCCGAATCCACATACTTTTGTATATATAGTGTATGCAATTGAGATCTTCCCAGAGAGCTTTCTGTAATTGAGGCTGTCCCTGCTGAAAAGCCTCCAGTTGAAGCCTAATTGTTTATGTTCACATGTGAATTGGTTAAAATTAGTAATGGGTTGCCATGGAGGCACATCATGTTTGATATAGCATGAAAAAGTCTACTGGGATCTACTATGAATAACCAACATCGCCTCGCTCTCAGCCTCTGTCACAATACCCCAGCAACATCTCATCTGACTAACGGCTCTTTGGTGAGAAAACGTCAAATGGCGAAATACACACAATTGTGCTCCTATTAAATTAAACCGCAAGGTGTTTATCCAACATGTCGAATAAACTAATTAATCCTGCATGCGTCACTGTAGTATGCCTATTGATCTGCATGGAGACAAACACCTGTTGCTGTTCACATGTAAAATCTGCAAAGGTGAATAGACTAATTAAATTCCCTACACAGGATGCAACAGCTGATTTAGTGACGAATAGCCAGTAAAACAACTTAACCTACTACAAGTCCAAGACCACCCAGCTCATCTTGGAACCTACCTGTTCGTTCTGGACACCGGTTGAGTTGACAAATATGTTCTGCCGCAGTCTACGCCAGATTTGAGTCATGCACCTGTTGCGCGCACATACGCTTCTGCTTCCTCAACATGCGTATGTTGAGTGGGCGTCACGCACAGCGAGGAAGGGAAGGGAATATAGGTTCGTTTGAGTCCAGCTTTCCCCACGCGCCGGAGTTTGACTATGGTTGACTGAGTTTGGCGCACATCTGCTCACCCGGCTCCCCTGACAAAACGCATCCATTATGGTGTGTAGTCATGGCTTTCCCCGCCCCTCGAAGTAATTGGACTGACATTAGAGGCGTGAGCCAAACCGCTTTAACAGTTAATTATACAAGCCTCAGGTGCGCGAACTGCGACATATTTACATTTGATGGTGCATTGATTTGTTGGAATGACAACACAATGAGTAAAAAATAAACATCTTTATTACATTTCTTTAAAATAATTAAATACAATTCAAAGGGTTTATAAAATCATTCAAGCGCCAGGTTGCCTGGCATGTTTTCTTCCCGGTCTCAGCCGTGCCAGCGCAGTGTGGACCTCTAGTTGTGTGATTACTTTCCTCCTGTTGAACAGTGACAGGCGGGCGGCCTCGGAGCCGACAAGACGGACCAACACCCTCCGTGGGCAGGTAGACTCGTTCACCAAAAAACGGTCTATGGTGGGGATGCCGTCACCCTGAAATAAAATAAAGACAGTTGAAGTCGTCCTAGGACATTAACCTTATGGTACAGGACTCTCCAACACTGTTCCTGGAAAGTAAACAGTCATGTAGGTTTTCGTTCCACCCGAATCTAATAATTAGCTGGTTGACACATTTAAAATCAGGTTAGTTACAGAGGTTGGATAGAACACCTACAAAAGGGTAGCTCGCCAGGAATCGGGTTGGCGAGCCCTGTGACATTAACTTACACCAAATGACTTTCAGTAATGCCAAATGTGGCCCATTATTTCTAACCTCTCTCTGGATCTTGTAGATGAAGGTAGAATAGGCCTTGGTTTTTCTCTTCAGCTCTCGGCGGGGTTTCTTCGTTGTTTTGCTGACAAGGACCTTCATTGTGTTTCCCCTTTGGATTGTCTTATCAAATGTTCAAGTTTACAATGACCTTTTTATAGGCCTATGACACCCAATTCCGTGTTATGAAGATTGAAATCAGGCTTGGGCAATTTATCTATGACGCGCACCTGTGCTGTTCTTGCCTGGGTGGGTCACGTTTAGTTCCAGCGTTTTGACACGTTAACCCATCTGACCAATTGGAAAACCTACTTTTATATTTTTAAATAAAAATGTTACTTCCTGGTTGGAAAATAATTAAAACGTTATCCAGAAAGTCTGGGGGTTGCTGTTACATTGAACACACACACACACACACACAAACACTATTCCCCATTGCATATTCTGCGAATTAAGAATTTCCTAAAATAGACAACCCCAAATGCCTTGAATACACCTTCTGCTCCATGATATGGGTCACTGGGTGTAGCAGCTGGCCCCCTTCAGGGGAACTAGACATTAAGACCACGCTCTGTTCCATTACACATTGCATTACTGTACCCTCATTGCATTTCCCCAACTGGCCCTCAACAGATGTGGGAGGGGCTTTGTGAGGAGATAAAGAGTATTACTGGCCATTAGTGTCCTGTGGATTACCATAATCCAACCCTAGTGCTGTCAGAGTGGTTCCAGTTTAGTGCTTCAGTGTGGTCCTGTCACTGTGTAGGCATGAAGATGGAATCCCATGGACAGTGGATTCTGTTGGCCCTCCTGCTTGTGTCTAACGGTATGTTCGTCTCTTCTTGTACTTTGTCTTTAGCTCATTGTGTCTTGGTCTCCCTGGATGGTGAGTTTGAGCGAAGCATGACCTCAGACTATAGGCTTCTAGAGCGTGGTGGGTTGAAATGATTGTACAGCATTAATATCCACTCTCAAATATTTTCAGATATTGGTTGATTGGTGTTCGACTGAATACTGAAAGAAGCAAATGTGACTTTTTAGGTATTTCTGTTATAATTAGGTGGATTGTTATAGTTTTACTGTAACAATTGTGTCTAGTTTCTCAATATTCAAATCCCTCACCAGGCTACGTCCTTCATTGAATAATGTGATGGATTATTTGTGGTCTAGTAGTCAGACTGTGGAATGGACAGACTGTACATGTATGGAATACGAGCCACTTGTTTTGGTTGGAAAGTGTTTCTGTCTTTACATCTAATGTTCTGTCTCTGTGCTGCGCTGGGGTTCTGCCTCAACAGTTCTACTCAGTGTACACGCTCAGGAGGTAGGTGGAATCAAATATACTGATTGATAATCAAACATATTGATAATCTAATGTATGTGTGAATTGATTGATGTCCTCCACCTAAGGCAGAGGTCTTCTCCAACTCCAGTCCTGTAGAGCCTATGGGTGTGCAGGATTTAGTTCCAACCCAGCAGCAAGTAGCTCTCCAGGATCTGAGTTAAAGAACCCTGACCTTAGAACGGTCCTGACCTGGCCTGAGAGACTAATGTTCCATCCCTCTCTCTCTGTGTTTCAGGGGGAGGAGGTGACTGAGACATGGACAGGACGAGCCTGTAAGTGTGACTGTGAGGGGGAAGAATCCCCAACCCAGTTCACCTCCCTCTCCCCCAGCCCACCACCTGTCATGGAGTGCATGCCAGGTAAAGACCAAGCCCTCTATCTGTCTCTCTGTCTCTCTCTCCGTCTCTGTGTGTGTCTCTCTCTCTCTCTGTCTCTCTCTCTGTCTCTCTCTCTGTCTCTCTCTCTCTCTCTCTGTCTCTCTCTCTGTCTATCTGTCTCTGTGTCTCTCTCTCTGTCTATTTCTCTCTCTCTCTCTCTCTCTCTCTCTCTCTCTCTCTCTCTCTCTCTCTCTCTCTCTCTCTCTCTCTCTCTCTCTCTCTCTCTCTATCTGTCTCTCTCTCTGTCCACCTGTCTCTCTGTCTCTGTTTCTCTCTGTCCCTCTCAATTCAATTTCAATTCAATTTAAGGGCTTTATTTGCATGGGAAACATATGTTTACATTGCCAAATCAAGTGAAATAGATAATAAACAAAAGTGAAATAAACAATAAAAAATTAACAGTAAACATTACACTCACAAAAGTTCCAAAATAATAAAGGCATTTCAAATGTCATATTATGTCTATATACAGTGTTGTAACAATGTGCAAATAGTTAAAGTACAAACTGGAAAATAAATAAACATAAATATGGGTTGTATTTACAATGGTGTTTGTTCTTCACTGGTTGCCCTTTTCTTGTGGCAACAGGTCACAAATATTGCTGCTGTGATTGCACACTGTGGTATTTCACCCAATAGATATGGGAGTTTATCCAAATTGGATTTTTTTTTCAAATTCTTTGTGGGTCTATGTAATCTGAGGGAAGTATGTGTCTCTAATATGGTCATACATTTGGCAGGAAGTTAGGAAGTGTGTCTCAGTTTCCACCTCATTTTGTGGGCATATGTACGTAGCCTGTCTTCTCTTGAGAGCCAGGTCTGCCTACGGCTGCCTTTCTCAATAGCAAGGCTCACTGACTCTGTACATAGTCAAAGCTTTCCTTAATTCTGTGTCAGTCTCAGTGGTCAGGTATTCTGCCACTGTGTACTCTCTGTTTAGTGCCAAATAGCATTCTAGTTTGCTCTGTTTAAAACATTTGTATTCCCAGTGTGTCAAGTAATTATCTTTTTGTTTTCTCATGATTTGGTTGGGTCTAATTGTGTTGCTGTCCTGGGGCTCTGTGGGGTCTGTTTGTGTTTGTGAACAGAGCCCCAGGACCAGCTTGCTTAGGGGACTATTCTCCAGGTTCATCTCTCTGTAGGTGATGGCTTTGTTATGGAAGGTTTAGATAATTAGCAGAGCAGAATTAGGCCGATACCCGCATGCATTATTTGGTGTTTTACGTTGTACACAAAGGATATTTTTGCAGAATTCTGCATGCAGAGTCTCAATTTGGTGTTTGTCCCATTTTGTGAATTCTTGGTTGGTGAGCTCACAACCATAAAGGGCAATGGGTTCTATAACTGATTCAAGTATTTTTAGCCAGATCCTAATTGGTATGTCGAATTTTATGTTCCTTTTGATGGCATAGAAGGCCTTCTTGCCTTGTCTCTCAGATCGTTCACAGCTTTGTGGAAGTTACCTGTGGCGCTGATGTTTAGGCCGAGGTATGTATAGTTTTTTGTGTGCTCTAGAGCAACAGTGTCTAGATGGAATTTGTATTCGTGGTCCTGGCAACTGGACCTTTTTTGGAACAGCATTAGTTTTTTTTCTTACTGAGATTTACAGTCAGGGCCCAGGTCTGACAGAATCTGTGCAGAAGATCTAGGTGCTGCTGTAGGCCCTCCTTGGTTGGGGACAGAAGCACCAGATCATCAGCAAACAGTAGACATTTGACTTCAGATTCTAGTAGGGTGAGGCCGGGTGCTGCAGACTGTTCTAGTGCCCTCGCCAATTCGTTGATATATATGTTGAAGAGGGTGGGGCTTAAGCTGCATCCCTGTCTCACCCCACAGCCCTGTGGAAAGAAATGTGTGTGTTTTTTGCCAATTTTAACCGCACACTTGTTGTTTGTGTACATGGATTTTATAATGTCATATGTTTTTCCCCCAACCCCACTTTCCATCAATTTGTATAGCAGACCCTCATGCCAAATTGAGTCAAAAGCTTTTTTGAAATCAACAAAGCATGAGAAGACTGCCTTTGTTTTGGTTTGTTTGTTTGTCAAATAGGGTGTGCAGGGTGAATACGTGGTCTGTTGTACGGTAATTTGGTAAAAAGCTAATTTGACATTTGCTCAGTACATTGTTTTCACTGAGGAAATGTACGAGTCTGCGGTTAATGATAATGCAGAGGATTTTCCCAAGGTTGCTGTTGACGCATATCCCACGGTAGTTATTGGGGTCAAATTTGTCTCCACCTTTGTGGATTGGGGTGATCAGTCCTTGGTTCCAAATATTGGGGAATATGCCAGAGCTAAGGATGATGTTAAAGAGTTTAAGTATAGCCAATTGGAATTTGTGGTCTGTATATTTGATCATTTCATCTCTCTCTCATTCTAGCTTGTTGTTTAGTAACAAGGTGCTACATGTAGCTTTGTCTCTGGCCTGTGATCTCATGATCTGTATGTAGTTGTCAGTAAAGCCTGGTTTCCCGCTCACGTTCCTTTAGGCACGGTAAGCTGGGTGTGCCTCGTACATATATGATTAGGGACTGGAACCATTCTACAGAAGACATGACACTCAGTAACCTGACTTCAATATCTTGTGAGCAGCCATCCAATCACATTTAGATGTAGAAGTATCAACTAAATGAATATCATATTGACATGTAGAGTTACCATAGGCCTACAGGTATGTATTCAATTGGAATGGATCAACATTGTTTTGGATTTAATTTGATTGGAAACGTAAATCTTTGTAGGGGCTGAGAGGCAGAAGGTTGTTTGTGTGAGTGTGTAAAGTGACAATGAGCTGGAACCTGGACAATCTTTGCCTGCAGTCAGGTGGAATGTCATTAATCAGCAGATGGAGAGCCTCCTTGCTCCACCTCACACAGGCTGTGTGTGTGTGTGTGTGTGTGTGTGTGTGTGTGTGTGTGTGTGTGTGTGTGTGTGTGTGTGTGTGTGTGTGTGTTTGAGAGAGAGAACTGTGCAGCATGCTAGCAGGATTATCCCTTTACTAGAACAGGGTTGTGATGCACAGATTACTGGGACCAAAATAGGACGTCTGTCCTTCTCACAATTATAAAAAGGAAAGGTGTTGATTGGGTGATCAGAGCCTCCTCTATCTTCCTGTTCAATCAGCAGAGTGGATAGAAGAGGCTTGGCCTGCATCCCAAATGGCACCCTATTCCCTCCAATGCACTTATTTTGAGCAGAAGGGACGCAGTCTGGTACTGGTTCCAAAGAGTCAAACAGCAGGCTGCTACTAATTATTACTACTACTACTACTACTACTACTACTACTACTACTACTACTACTACTACTACTACTACTACTACTACTACTGCTATTACTACTGCTATTACTACTGCTACTACTACTACTACTACTACTACTACTACTACTACTGCTATTACTACTGCTATTACTACTGCTGCTACTACTACTACTACTACTACTGCTACTACTACTACTACTACTACTACCACCACCACCACCACCACCACCACCACCACCACCAGGGACAACATGTTCCAACATGACAGAGGAGTAACATGTGGAAAAGGGTTTTAGCAGGACACTCAATGTATTGTATATGGATTAAACTGTCATCAGAAAAGTACAGAGAGGTAATGGCCCTGTGGGTTATATCACCTCATAGTAAACATTAGGACAGTGGGTTATATCACCTCATAGTAAACAGTAGGACAGTGGGTTATATCACCTCATAGTAAACATTAGGACAGTGGGTTATATCACCTCAGAGTAAACATTAGGACAGTGGGTTATATCACCTCAGAGTAAACAGTAGGACAGTGGGTTATATCACCTCATAGTAAACAGTAGGACAGTGGGTTATATCACCTCAGAGTAAACAGTAGGACAGTGGGTTATATCACCTCAGAGTAAACATTAGGACAGTGGGTTATATCACCTCAGAGTAAACATTAGGACAGTGGGTTATATCACCTCAGAGTAAACAGTAGGACAGTGGGTTATATCACCTCAGAGTAAACATTAGGACAGTGGGTTATATCACCTCAGAGTAAACAGTAGGACAGTGGGTTATATCACCTCATAGTAAACAGTAGGACAGTGGGTTATATCACCTCAGAGTAAACAGTAGGACAGTGGGTTATATCACCTCAGAGTAAACAGTAGGACAGTGGGTTATATCACCTCAGAGTAAACAGTAGGACAGTGGGTTATATCACCTCAGAGTAAACAGTAGGACAGTGGGTTATATCACCTCAGAGTAAACAGTAGGACAGTGGGTTATATCACCTCAGAGTAAACAGTAGGACAGTGGGTTATATCACCTCATAGTAAACAGTAGGACAGTGGGTTATATCACCTCAGAGTAAACAGTAGGACAGTGGGTTATATCACCTCATAGTAAACAGTAGGACAGTGGGTTATATCACCTCAGAGTAAACATTAGGGCAGTGGGTTATATCACCTCAGAGTAAACAGTAGGACAGTGTGGGTTGCTAGGTGCTGTTTCCTGTATCCTACAACTCTATGTCCTACTCCAGGGTTCCCCAACTGGCGGCCGGCCCGCGGGTGGTTCTATTTGGCCCCCCAAATACTTTTTTTGTTTCATTGTTGGACATAAAAGACTGTAGAAACAGCAGGAAATCAGCTCCAAGTGATTTTAATTTCAGATATCTGTTCCGAAGTATTCCCACACATAATAGAGAGACACGTGATTGTATATAAATGTAAGCAAGGTTTGAAATTATTATGTTTTATGCAAACATTTTACTGTATCTGTTTGGGCTTCTTGCGGTCAATTTGCAGTCTACAAATTATTTGTAATTGTGTTCCGGCCCCCCGACCATCCACTCAAGAACAAATTGGCCCGCGGCTGAATCTAGTTGATGATCCCTGTCCTACTCATTGTTGGTAATCCAGGAAGGAAACAACTTGTTAGGGTTAAAGCCTCTGGTAGGATGTGGCAGCCTACCATCTGCTGTGCTCTTCTACTAATGGATGTTTATCTTCAATATGGAGAATTAAAAGAGAAGGATTTAGGATTGGAGATGGATGGATGAGTCCAAAATGGCACCCTATTCCCTACATAGTGAACTACTTTTGGATGGAGCAGAAAATCAGGGATTCAGAGGGGGTGGGTGGGAGAGGATTCATGTGGTGGTGGTTCGTTAAGCATAGGGTACCTCAGTCACCAGACGTGACCTTGCATGGTGGTGTTGTCTTTCATAACAATGAGGGGGTGGATGTTCCAGGTAGCTTCTGCAACCAGGAAGGTTTTTGCCCTTTGTTGAAGGCAGCAATGCCCTTCAAATTCAGTTCAGTAGACAGTGTTTCCCGTGTAGAGAAGTGTCTTCCATTGGGCTAGCCTATAGTTATTATGTGGTCTCTAACAATGTACTGTACATGCAGATGTTAAGTGTCATAGGATAGGAGGACCTGTAGCAAAAACTACAAAATAATTAGCATCA
Source organism: Coregonus lavaretus (assembly GCF_964263955.1). Classification (NCBI taxonomy): domain Eukaryota; kingdom Metazoa; phylum Chordata; class Actinopteri; order Salmoniformes; family Salmonidae; genus Coregonus; species Coregonus lavaretus. The sequence continues at coordinate 1,677,903 of NC_140022.1, forward strand.
GTGTGAAGTCCATTGTTTGGCATCCAATGTTAACATTTTGACTACTTCCTTGTTGTCGAGCATGAGTTCCCCCCCAAAAAATGATTCCCTCTCTCAACTTGGCGTTCCTCCTCTCCAGAGTGTCCGTACCACAAGCCCCTGGGTTTCGAGGCTGGATCAGTCAGACCAGAACAGATCAGCTGCTCCAACGAGGACCAGTACACTGGCTGGTTCTCCTCTTGGCTCCCCAGTAATGCCAGACTCAACAACCAGGGCTTCGGGTGAGTCCCCTTTGTCCCATCCTCTCCCTCAGGACCAACCTCTGGTAGGTACTCTATCTCCCCTCCCTGTAAAGGAGGACGTTGGCTCAATCAGTAACCTCAGTGTTCCATTGGGAAAATACCTCTTCTGACCTCATTGGGAGGACCTGGTCAAATAAAGGTTTAACCTCAGGGCTCCCTTGGGAAAGAGCTCTTTCGACCTCATTGGTAAAATAACGGTCCCCCTCCAGGTCATTGTTTTTGCCTAGGTTTTAGCTCAGTGGGCTAACACAGTTTCCCTGACGGTTCCCCTCCAGGTGTGCGTGGCTGTCTAAGTTCCAGGACAACAGTCAGTGGCTGCAGATTGACCTGAAGGAGGTGACGGTGGTGTCTGGTATCCTGACCCAGGGGCGCTGTGACGCTGACGAGTGGATCACCAAGTACAGTGTCCAGTACCGCACAGACCAGAACCTCAACTGGATCTACTACAAGGACCAGACCGGGAACAACAGGGTGGGGCCCATCATACCTTTACCTTTTACATTTAGTCATTGAGAAGATGCTCTTATTCAGAGATACACAGTCAACACATACTGTAACAAAACGTTTTCACATTTTACAATCATAAGTTACTTCATATAAATACAAATCAGTTTTCACATCAATACATGGTTCATTATGACATCGCAAGGTTTACAGATTTAATAATGTCCATGGAAGGTTTTGTAGGCCTACTTGTTTTGTTGGAGTCCAGCTTTCTTCTTCTTTTTAGTTCTGTTTTGATTTGTTTAAAAAATAGTGTTGGAGTTCCAAATCTTATTGTTCACATTGCACATTATTGTCCACCATAATTCTTTACTATTGTCATCCATGTGAGTATGGAAGACACTGTGAGAGACCGTCTTGGGATTTATACATACACTACCGGTCAAAAGTTTTAGAACACCACCTACTCATTCAAGGGTTTTTCTTTATTTGTACTATTTTCTACATTGTAGAATAATAGTGAAGACATCAAAACTATGAAATAACACATATGGAATCATATAGTAACCAAAAAAGTGTTAAACAAATCAAAATATATTTTATATTTGAGATTCTTCCTTGATGACAGCTTTGCACACTCTTGGCATTCTCTCACCCAGCTTCACCTGGAATGCTTTTCCAACAGTCTTGAAGGAGTTCCCACATATGCTGAGCACTTGTTGGCTGCTTTTCCTTCTCTCTGCCGTCCGACTCATCCCAAACCATCTCAATTTGGTTGAGGTCGGGGGATTGTGGAGGCCAGGTCATCTGATGCAGCACTCCATCACTCTCCTTCTTGGTACAATAGCCCTTACACAGCCTGGAGGTGTGTTGGGTCATTGTCCTGTTGAAAAACAAATGATAGTCCCACTAAGCCAAAACAGATGGAATGGCGTATCGCTGCAGAATGCTGTCGTAGCCATGCTGGTTAAGTGTGCCTTCAATTCTAAATAAACCACAGACAGTGTCACCAGCAAAGCACCCCCACACCATAACACCTCCTCCTCCATGCTTTACGGTGGGAAATACACATGCAGAGATCATCCATTCACCCACACTGCGTCTCACAAAGACATGGCGGTTGGAACCAAAAATCTCCAATTTGGACTCCAGACCAAATAACAAATTTCCACCGGTCTTATGTCCATTGCTCGTGTTTCTTGGCCCAAGCAAGTCTCTTCTTATTATTGGTGTCCTTTAGTAGTGGTTCGACCATGAAGGCCTGATTCACTCAGTCTCCTCTGAACAGTTGATGTTGAGATGTGTCTGTTACTTGAACTCTGTGAAGCATTTATTTGGGCTGCAATTTCTGAGGCTGCTAACTCTAATGATCTTATCCTCTGCAGCAGAGGTAACTCTGGGTCTTCCATTCCTTTGGCGGTCCTCATGAGAGCCAGTTGCATCATAGCGCTTTATGGTTTTTGCGACTGCACTTGAAGAAATATTCAAAGTTCTTGAAATGTTCCTTATTGACTGACCTTAATGTCTTAAAGTAATGATGGACTGTCGTTTCTCTTTGCTTATTTGAGCTGTTCTTGCCATAATATGGACTTGGTCTTTTACCAAATAGGGCTATATTCTGTATACCACCCCTACCTTGTCACAACACAACTGATTGGCTCAAACGCATTAAGAAGGAAATAAATTCCACAAATTAACTTTTAACAAGGCACACCTGTTAATTGAAATGCATTCCAGGTGACTACCTCGTGAAGCTGGTTGAAAGAATGCCAAGAGTGTGCAAAGCTGTCATCAAGGCAAAGGGTGGCTATTTGAAGAATCTCAAATATATTTTGGATTTGTTTAACACTTTTTTAGTTACTACATGATTCCATGTGATATTTCATAGTTTTGATGTCTTCACTATTATTCTACAATGTAAAAAATAGTAAAAATAAAGAAAAACCGTTGAATGAGTAGGTGTTCTAAATCTTTTGACCGGTAGTGTACATCAAAATCAATCCTTCTTATCAGATCCCATATTTATTTAGTTCTGTAGCAGTTCAATAAAAGTCCTACTAGGTGAGGCAGGATATCTGGTAGGAGTATTCTCCATCTGTGTTTTCTGCGTGGTGATCTGTGTTGTCCCTCCTCCTCACACTGCTCCGTTTCTCTCCTCAGGTGTTTTATGGGAACTCGGACCGCTCCTCCTCGGTTCAGAACCTCCTGCGTCCTCCCATGGTGACTCGCTACATCCGTCTTCTCCCTCTGGGCTGGCACACACGTATCGCCATCCGCATGGAGCTGCTGCTCTGCATGAGCAAGTGTACCTGATCCTCCTGTCTGTCTGTCACGCTCAGCAGGGTACAACATTGTGGAACGTTCAGACAGAAATGTAATGAATAGAACTGACATGATTCTACATGACAGACAATCATATCGGTCCTACACCATATATTTCTATGTGAAGGTCCTGTAATGATACATCATCCTGAACAGGCCCAAGGAGAGCCCTGATTGTTCCCCTGCCTGTTCCCTATGCCAAAGTGGAATCTACTGCTCTCCTTTCCCTCCCCAAAACACTTAAGTAATACCTCTGTCCCAGTGATTGGTTTTATGTGTGAAAATGTCCATTCTGTTTTCAGATCAGGTGCAAAGTGTTACAAGTTGTTTTGTTTTGTTTTTACACTGAAAAGGAGCCAGTTGTTTCCACTTGGGCGAGGAAGGTGGGGATAAATACATGCATGTGAACCAACCAACCAACCCAGAGAAGTTGGTGATGATTATGTGATAAGGAAAGCTCAGAGAAAGTGAAGAATTCCAGTCCTGTGGTTAACTGGATTTAGTGTACTGTACTGTACTGTGTGTGGATTCTGATGTAGTTTGTGACAGTGATGTAGAGAGTGCAGTGGAGGTATCGTTTGTTGCTTGTTTTATTGTATTCATTTAAAGTTGACCAAAACCAGTTCCTGAAATAAAGATAAACTCTTGTACTCTTTTGTTTTGGAGTCATTGAATAATATTCATGTGTAATCCTCTTATGATATCCAGTTTAAAAGACATCTAAAGGAATCTCCACTTGCGATGTGTGAAAACCTTTTCATGATCCAAAAAAACAATGAATGCCAGTTAACAGGATATATGCACGTCGTTTTAATTCTTATTTACAGTCAGAGACCAAATAAATAAATAGATAAATAATGCGGTTTGTTTATGTGTGATGTCATGCAAATAAAATCGTGTGGGTCAATTTTAAACAAACAACAACCGGAAGTGATTTATAATTTAGGATCTGGATAATCTCGAACTCAGGATAATCTCGAGTTGATTTTGTTTTTCCGGCATTTAATCCTGTAACAGCGTGAATGATTGTTCACTTCAAACCGCCACGAAACGCCAGTTATAAATTATATAACAATGAGTTTACATAAAATGTAGATGTAGGCTATTTGAGTTAGACATTAGTGGGATAGCCTGGTGGTCCCCAATCGAGCTAAAGAGCACAAACAGATCTGGGACCACCAGGCTAAATTAGAGGTGATCTTAAACCTAAAAGAATGAAATCACCCTGTAAAGATTTCACAATGTTTGCTGCAAATGGCCCTTGGAGTCTTTTCGCCACAGAACCCCTGGAAGACATTCAGTTCTATTGGACACTAGCTATGGTTATGACAAGGTCAAGGACGCGACACAGACAACAAGAGTGTTGGGTGGTCCTCTGTAGCTCAGCTGGTAGAGCACGGCGCTTGTAACGCCAAGGTAGTGGGTTCGATCCCCGGGACCACCCATACACAAAAATGTATGCACGCATGACTGTAAGTCGCTTTGGATAAAAGCGTCTGCTAAATGGCATATTATTTATTATTTAAGAGAAAAGTGTAACTGAAGTTCAATACTGAAACGGATGTTTCCATAGTGAAAGAGCATGAATTCAAACTGGACGTTCCTATTACAGGTGACAGCCCAAAGCTGTTCAATGAAAATATTACTGTCAACTGTTAGTGTAAAACGAAATGTTAAATGAAAATATTACTGTCAACTGTTAGTGTAAAACGAAATGTTACTGTCAACTGTTAGTGTAAAACAAAATGTTACTGTCAACTGTTAGTGTAAAACGAAATGTTACTGTCAACTGTTAGTGTAAAATGAAATGTTCAATTCTCTGTGAAATGTTGGCAGTGAACTGGCTAGAGAACCTTTTCCTGTATGGAAACTATCTTTATCATTGAATGGGCAGATTAAAGCAGGTACATTTACACCCTGATAGAAACAATAAAAAGACAGGTGAATGAAAACCACAACCACAAATGGGTCAATCCTGGAAGACCTTCTCAGAGCATTCATTCACAGAACCTCAACTTTCTACAGCTGTCAGGTAAACAATCATCATCATCACCATCATCATCATCATCCTACCATCACAACCATCACCACAATCTTCATCATCAAGACCACCACCATCATTACCATCATCATCATTACCACCACCACCACCATCATCATCATCCTCATCACCACCACCATCATCATCACCACCATCATCATCATTCAAAGCTTACATTGACACAATCTTTCTGGACGTTATTGCTGACACCTGGTTGAAACCTCATTCTGTTGCCAGGCAGCAACCCCTGCCTTGATTATGTAGAAGGACAGTTTCATGAGAAGACATGGTGTGCATCACAAATAACACCCTATTCCCTATTTAGTACACTACTTTTAACTAGGGTCCATAGGGATCTGGTCAAAAGTAGTGCACTATAAAGGGAATAGGGTGCCATTTGGGATGAAGACATGGCTCACTGTTGTGCAAATATATGAAGGAGAACAATCCAATGGATCACCTAATACAAACAGTGAATGTTGATATTATTAACACATTTCCATGGAACATCAAATGTCCTGTTGGTGCAGATTGTTTGGCTGGGAACTGGACTGTAGTGAACGGCTGGGGCTTTCGGGGGGAGAGGCCATCTTTCTGAGGGGCAGCCTGGGGGAAAGTCCGAGTGGTGTGTTCACTACCACCAGCTGGTGGGGCTGTAGGGCAGGAGGTGTGTGTGTGTGTTCTTGCGCACGGTGTGCATGTGTGTGTATTTGCTTTGTCCTTGATGTTCACACTATGTACTGTAGATTAATGACTAACCAGGGCTAAAGATATCCATGACGTTCATTGTGCCAATATCAGAAAGTTAGGCCTACGTGTTTTACTCTTTAAAGCCAACAGCACAAACTAGTATGACCCTGCCGGTCATCTATGAACGTTTGAACATCTTGGAGAAAAATATGGCCTTAATGGCCATGTACTGTTATAATCTCCACCCAGCACAACCAGAAGGGGACTGGCCACCCCTCAGAGCCTGGTTCTTCGCTAGGTTTCTTCCTAGGTTTCTGCCTTTCTAGGGAGTTTTTCCTAGCCACCGTGCTTCTACATCTGCATTGCTTGCTGTTTGGGGTTTTAGGCTGGGTTTCTGTATAGCACTTTGTGACATCTGCTGATGTAAAAATGGCTTTAGAAATACATTTGATTGATTGATATCTCTGGTATGGATATCTCTGGTATGGCTATTTCTGGTATGGTGTGTCCATACATGCGTTTGTGTGTGTATCCTTCATCAGGAGACAGCAGGACATCTCAACAGGAGTCTCAACATGTGGCCTGAGTCTCTAATAACTAGATCAGTGGGTGTGACTGTCCCCTTACTGTACGGCAGAATGACCCTTTACAACAAAGAGTACCTTACAGTACATTCCCTATGAAGACAACATTCTGACATCCTGTGGACAGGAGTTTACAACTGACATTCTGATTCTAGAATCAGGAGATTGAATACACTTGAAGGGCATGGAACATGAATTTGTCTTAGCCTGGTCCCAGATCTTTTTATGCTATCTGACCAATGACCACAGGAGTTGGGACCAGGCTACACTTGTTTGTCAAGATGATGTGGCAAATTATTACCTTTAAAAACTGCACAACCCTGATCCATATAGGTGAGTTTTTATCTCATTATTTTATCATACATTATAATATGATATAATTTGTCTTAAGATGAATATTTGTCCATCATACATATATCTCCATAACTTAGTGTCAAATCAGATAAAATAAATAAATTAAAGAGACTAAGTAAATAGACAGGACAAACATAGGCTATACTGTCACAACAATAAATATAAATTCTGAAAAACCTCCACAATTAAATATTCTTGATGAAATATTGAATTATTATTACATATAGTTAGAATCTCATAATCTTTTTTACATGTCTTTTTAAAGCTCTTGCAATATTACACAATTAATCATTCTACAATACATTAATCTCCATATAGGCCTACATATCGTTAAATAAAGTAATTTAATTTAAATCAAATAAAAAGGAATTTCATGAATAATATAATATAATATCAATAAAAATTCTATCAAATGTTTGAAGCTTCAAAAAAGTTAAGACTTTCCGGCCAGTCAGTCCACCTGTCAGTTCAGTAATATAGTAGTAAACTTAGAGAGATACAGTGGAACCGTTCTATCTCTAAGGTCCTAGGTGCTGTAGTAGCGTCCGGCGGCCAGCAGGCGGCAGTAGCGAGCCCAGAGTCCTATTCGGGCACACAATTGAAAACGTTATAAAACGCTTCGCAACACATCACAAAAATAAACATTTCTTACTGGACAG